>NC_072003.2:5370000-5454698 GCF_028885655.2 Pongo abelii
TACAATTTCCTTTCTCGAGGAACAGCAGGCCTGGGGAGAGATGATCAGGGATGAGCACAACCCACGGGCGGTGAGTGCATGGTGGTGGGGTAGGATGCAGAAGGCTGAGAAGCAAGTATGAAAAGGCTTCTCTGGGCCCGGTGCAGTGGCTCATACCTGTAATCCCAGCACTTTGGGAGGCCGACGTGGGTGGATCATGAGGTCAAGGTATCAAGACTATCCTAGCCATCCAACATAGTGAAACCAAATCTGTACTGAAAATACAAAAATTAGCTGGGCATGATGGCACATGTCTCTAACAACCCAGCTCCCCAAGTGAGCAATTCCTGTCACTTTTAAGGGCTCACAACTCTAAGGGGTTCCATGTGAGAGGGTCGTGATTGTGAGAGGGTTGTGATCGATCGACCAAGCAGGGGGTACTTGACTTGGGGCTGCATTCAGCAAACCCCATCTCTACTAAAAATACCAAAATTCAGCAAAGTCTCAGGATAAAAAATCAATGTGCAAAAATCACAACCATTCTTATACACCAATAACAGACAAACAGAGAGCCAAATCATGAGTGAACTCCCATTCACAATTGCTTCAAAGTATAAAATACCTAAGAATCCAACTTACAAGGGACGTGAAGGACCTCTTCAAGGAGAACTACATACCACTGCTCAACGAAATAAAAGAGGATACAAACAAAAGGAAGAACATTCCATGCTTATGGGTAGGAAGAATCAATATCGTGAAAATGACCATACTGCCCAAGGTAATTTGTAGATTCAATGCCACACCCATCAAGTTACTAATGACTTTCTTCACAGAATTGGAAAAATCTACTTTAACGTCCATATGGAACCGAAAAAGAGCCCGCATTACCAAGTCAATACTAAGCCAAAAGAACAAAGCTGGAGGCATGACGCTAGCTGACTTCAAACTATACTGCAAGGCTACAGTAACCAAAACAGCATTGTACTGGTAGAAAAACAGAGATATAGACCAATGGAACGGAACAGAGCCCTCAGAAATAATGCCACACATCTACAACTATCTGATCTTTGACAAACCTGACAAAAACAAGAAATGGGGAAAGGATTCCCTATTTAATAAATGGTGCTGGGAAAACTGGCTTAGCCTTATGGAGAAAGCTGAAACTGGATCCCTTCCTTACACCTTATACAAAAATTAATTCAGAATGGATTAAAGACTTAAATATTAGACCTAAAACCATAAAAACTAGAAGAAAACCTAGGCAATACCATTCAGGACATAGGCATGGGCAAGGACTTCATGTCTAAAACACCAAAAGCAATGGCAACAAAAGCCAAAATTGAGAAATGGGATCTAATTAAACTCAAGAGCTTCTGCACAGCAACAGAAACTACCATCAGAGTGAACAGGCAACCTACAGAATGGGAGAAAATTTTTGCAATCTACTCATCTGACAAAGGGACCTATGACTTTCTTATAACCAAGAGAATATGGCAGAGGTGAGGGGATGTAGTGATTATGTTAGATAGGATGTTAAGTTTTCTTGCTAGGAGGCTGGCTGTCTTGCCGGCTTTGAAGATGCGAGCTGCCATGTCATGAGTGGCCTATGTGGCAAGAAGCTGAGGGCAGCAAGAAACTGGGGCCCTGAGTCCCGCAGCCTGCAAGGAACTGAATGGTGCCAACAAACAGATGAACCGGGAAGCAGATCAATCACCAGTCAAGCCTCCAGATGAGAACAGAGCCCTGGCTGACACTATGGCTACAGCCTTGCACTGAACCCAGCTGAGTCACGCCTGGATTCCTGACCCACAGAAACCGTGTAGTGATAACTATGTGCTGTCTCAATTCACAAAGTTTGCAGTAATATTGTTGTACAGCAATAGATAACTAATATAAAAACTTTCTTAAATCGTGTACATTACTGAGGGAAATGTAGAACTTGGATTTAAGCTCTGATTTTAGAGTTGTGGTCTCAGTCTCCCCAGGGAGACCTGTCCTGGGAGACAGTTATGCCAGGCTGTGATGCTGTGATGACTGTTCTCTTCCTACCCAGAAGCTTTCAATAGGCATGTCAAGCATGTGACCCCAGCTACATATACCAAATGTATTTCTGACAAATGCCAGGACATCGTGAGCTTTCTTGTTTTACTGAGAGCTCCATAGAGGAAGGACCATCTCTGTCTTCTTTTTTTTTTTTTAAGAGTCTCACTCTGTCACCAAGGCTGGAGTGCAATTGTGCGATCTCAGCTCATTGCAGTCTCTGCTTCCTGGGCTCAAGGGATTCTCAAGCCTCAGCCTCCTGAGTAGCTGGGATTAAAGGCGTGCATCACCACACCCAGCTAATTTCGTATTTTTGGTAGAGACGGGGTTTTGTTATGTTGGCCAGGCAGATCTTGAACTCCTGGTCTCAAGTGATTTGCCTACCTTGGTCTCAAAGTGCTGGGATTACAGGCAAGAGCCACTGCTCCTGGCCTGTCTTTTTTATGCTATGTCCACGTGCAACAACCCAGTGGTCAGCACACAAAGGGGTCCAAATGTGAAAGGAAAGGGCAAACACAGGGGAAACATAGGGGTGTTCAGAAATAGTTCCCCGGTCACTGCCTGTTTCAATATGTACAGTCCTGGGCCCCACCCACAAGATTCTGACTTGGCAGGTCAGAGTTGGAGATGGGGAACTACCTGGTTAAGAGGGATCCCAGTGCATCTTGAGGCAGCTGGTTGTTACACTGCATTGTAAAAATTACCCCCCAAAGATGTGAAAGGAAACAGAAAGGCATAGGCAGGCTAGAAAAGAACACAAGTAAAACATGAACAAGTTCATTCCAGAAGGAGATTCTCAACCACAGCTGCATGTCAGAATCAGCTGGGGAGATTTTTAAAACCCCAGTACCCAGGCTCTGCAGAAACAGTATTTTTTGTTTGTGTGTGTGTGTGGTTTTTTGTTTTTTTTTTTTTTGAGACGGAATCTTGTTCTGTCACCCAGGCTGGAGTGCAGTGGTGCGATCTCAGCTCACTGCAACCTCTGCCTCTCGGGTTCAACCCATTTTCCTACCTCAGCCTCCTGAGTAGCTGGGATTACAGGCATGCACCACCACGCCTGGCTAATTTTTGTATTTTTCATAGAAATAGGGTTTCACCATGTTGTCCAGGCAGGTCTGGAATTCCCAGCCTCAGGTGATCCACCCACCTTGGTCTCCCAAAATGCTGGGATTACAGGCATGAGCCATTGCTCCTAGCAGTATTTTTTTAATGGGGTAAAATTCACATAACATACAAGTCCCTGTATGAAGCCATACACTTCAGTATCATTAAATACATTCACAATGTTTAACAATCATGATCTCTGTCTAGTTCTAAAACATTTTCAT
Organism: Pongo abelii; assembly: GCF_028885655.2. Classification (NCBI taxonomy): domain Eukaryota; kingdom Metazoa; phylum Chordata; class Mammalia; order Primates; family Hominidae; genus Pongo; species Pongo abelii. The sequence goes on from NC_072003.2 coordinate 5,373,348, forward strand.
TAACACCCCCGCCCCCCCCAAAAAATAACCCTGTATCCTCAAGCACTCTCCATCCCCTCCCCTTTCCCCCAGCTCCTGTCAACCACTTACCTGCTTTCTGCGTCTATAGATTTGCCTATTCTGGACCTTTCACATAAATGGAATCATGTAATATATATAATAACTAAAAGGTAGCAACAACCAAGATGGCCATTTGGTTGATGAATGAAGAAACAAAATGTGCTGTATCCATACAATGGAAGTACTGTTGCCTACTACATGTGGATGGACCTTGGAAACATCATGCTGAGTGAGAGGGAGCCTTGGTATTGTCTCATCTCCCCAGGAGATTCCAACGTGCAGCCAAGGTTGAGACCCACTGACAAGCAATGGATACGGTTGGGTGCAGATGAAATAAGGCAGCCAGGGGCAGGAGGGCTGTCTCATTGAAGATGACTATTTGTGGATGCCTAGCAGGGGTGGGGATGAGGTGTAGTAACAGCAACCCCAATCTCAACACAGCGTGACCGATGTTATCTTCAGCCAGCTGATACGCCTCATGGGGTTTGGACGCAGGACACCTCTGCCTCCCAGGTTCAAGCGATAACTCCTGCCTCTGCCTCCCAAGTAGCTGGGGTGACAGGCATGTACCACCACGCCTGGCTAATTTTTGTATTTTTAGAAGAAACGAGTTCTCGTCATGTTGCCCAGGTTGGTCTCGAACTTCTGGCCTCAAATGATCCACCCACCTCAGCCTCCCAAAGTACTGGGATTACAGGCATGAGCCACAGTGCCCAGCCTCCAAATTGTACTTAAAGTTTGACCTTCCACCTCCAGAAAATCCAAACCTTTGCCCAACTCACAGTGGGATACCCCGGAATTAATTGGAGAGAAATGTGCTTTTAAAAACAACTCCGGGCCAGGCGCAGTGGCTCACGCCTATAATGCTAGCACTTTGGGAGGCCGAGACGGACAGATCACGGGGTTAGGAGATCAAGACCATCCTGGCTAACACGGTGAAACCCCGTCTCTACTAAAAATACAAAAAATTAGCCGGGCGTGGTGGCACATGCCTGTAAGCCCAGCTACTCGGAAGGCTGAGGCAGGAGAATCGCTTGAACCAGGGAGTCAGGGGTTGCAGTGAGCCGAGATCGTGCCACTGCACTCCAGCCTGGTGACAGAGAGAGATTCTGTCTCAGAATAAATAAATAAATAAAACCCTCCGATATGAACACCAAACTAGAATCACTCCATTGACTTCCCTCTTTCAATCTGGGGGAGTGATGGTGATGGTGCATGAGTGTCTATTTGCATTGAGTCTTAATGGAAAATAAGGTTGTGTTACTCAAAGGAAAAGCAAATCACAGCCCAGACTGGAGCTGTGGATTAATAACATGGCTGAGTGTTGGTACAGGCTTTCCACAGCAATATTAAAACTGAAAAAATCAGCAGTGAAGCTCCCAGCCACATTTCTGCCAAATGATTTGGGGGAAAACAAGAGAGGCACTCCTCAACTTTTCCTTCGCTGACAAAGTGGGTCTGGCTGGAAATGCCAAATGTGCTTGTTGCTGGGATCTTTCCAATGAAAACAAGCTGGGAGTCAACCTCCTGCAACCGCAGGCCAGAAATGGGTTTAGACCAAACTATTAAAGTAACACTGGTGCACATCTAAACAGATTTAACTCCCTCACAGCAATCCAGATTAATTTAATATGCTTTCTGAATGGAATTCTGCATTTCTCATTAAAGCAAATGAACGTCCATCCCTCTGTGATAAATTAGGGCAAAGAAAATTCATATGTTTAGGGCACAGGGAAGGAGGAGTTGTTGGCTGTTAAAAAGAAAAAAAAGTACTACAAATGGCCTTTGAAAGTTTGGACATCTTCATCATAAACACAAACATTCCTCTTCACAAAGGGACCTCAAGTAACCTTAAGCTGGAGGGCCCACTTGAGTATGTTTTTCTTCTCATTCTTTCTTACCTTCCCTCCAGCCCACCCAACCCACATTCAGTGACCAAGTCACGTGGGTTTTACCTCCTAAATCTTTCTCAGATCCGTTCACTGCTCAGCCACTCTCCTGACACCACCATAAAGCAAGCCACCATCACCTCCAGCTGTTTGCAAATGCCTCCTGACTGGCCTCTGTCTTCCCCTGGCCCTGTGACAATCTGCACTCCTCACAGGGACAAAAGCAATCACTTCAGAAGGTGCATCCAAACTGATCAGTCACTTTCAATGGCTCCCACTGCTCTGTGGGTTAACAATGATAAAAGCTCAGCCGGGCGCGGGGGCTCACGCCTGTAATCCCAGCACTTTGGGAGGCCGAGGCGGGTGGACCACGACGTTAGGAGATCCAGACCATTCTCGCTAGCACGGTGAAACCCCGTCTCTACCAAAAATATAAAAAAATTAGCCAGGCGTGGTGGCGGGTGCCTGTAGTCCCAGCTACTCGGGAGGCTGAGGCAGGAGAATGGCGTGAACCCAGGAGGCGGAGGTTGCAGTGAGCCGAGATCGCGCCACTGTACTCCAGCCCAGGCGACAGAGTGAGACTCCATCTCAAAACAAACAAACAAACAATAAACGATGATAAAAGCTCACCTTTACTGAGCACACACTATCTCAGTCCATCCCTACATCAGCCCTTGATTTCACCAGTGGGGAAGCTGGGACACAGAGTAGTTACGTGGGATGCCCAAGGTGGGACCACTCGTGTGAAGTTTCCACACCCTAATGTGAGACTCTCCACGACCTAGCCCCTCTCTTTCTCCAGCCTCATTTCCTGATTCTCTCGCTTGCCCTGCAGGCTTCAGCCACACAAACTTCTTGAAAGTCCCTTAAATCTGGCTGAGCACAGTGGCTCACGCCTGTAATCCCCGCACTTTGGGATGTTGAGGCGGGTTGATTACGTGAGATCAGGAGTTCGAGACCAGCCTGGTCAACATGGTGAAACCTCATCTCTACTAAATATCCAAAAATTAGCCAGGTGTGGGGGAGGGCGCCTGTAATCCCAGCTACTCGGGAGACTGAGGCAGGAAAATTGCTTGAAGTCAGGAGGCAGAGGTTGCAGTGAGCCAAGATCACACCACTCCACTCCAGCCTGGGCGTCAAGAGCGAAATTCTGTCTCAAAAAAAAAAAAGTCTCTTAAATCTGCTCTATGCCCATCAACCTCAGGGACTTCACTATGTTGTTCCTCACCCTGAAATGCTGTCCCTTATTTCTCCACCTAGCGAACTCATCCCACCCCCTAGGCCTCTCCTGAAGTGTCATCTCTTCAAGGAAGATTTTACTTTTTTAATGTAACTATTAAAATATAATTCAGGTACCATATGATGTGCCCATTTAAAGTGAAGAAATCAATGGTTTCAGTGCATTCACAGACCTTGGCAACAACCATCATCAATTTTAAAACATTTTCATCACCCCAAGAAGAAACCCTGTATCCATTAGCAGGTACCTGCCACTTCCTCTTCCCACTAAGCCCTGACAATCTACTTTTTTAAGATAGAGTCTCTGTCACAGGCTGGAGTGCAGTGGCACAATCTCGGCTGACAGCAACCTCCACCTCACGGGTTCAAGCAATTCTCCTGCCTCCTGAGTAGCTGGGATTACAGGCATGTGCCACCACGCCCATCTAATTTTGTATTTTTAGTAGAGACAGGGTTTCTGTCTTCATAGATTTGCGTGTTCTGGACATTTCATATAAATGAAATCTTATAATATGTGACGTTTTGTGACTGGTTTCTTCCACTTAGCATAATATTCTCATGATTCATCCATGTTGTAGCACGTGTTAGTACTTCATTCCTTTTGATGACTGAATAATATTCCATTGCATGGTCAAACCATGTTCTATTTCTCCACTCATCAGTAGACAAGCACTTGTGTTGTTTTCACTTTGGCGCTATTATGAATAATGCTGCTATGAGCATTTGTGTGCAAGTTTCTGCACGGACATATATTTTCATTTCTTTCATAAACTGGAGTGGAAGTGCTGGGTCATAGAACTCTGCATTTAAGCTTTTGAAGAAGTGCCAGACTGTGTAAGAAAGAAAGCCTTTCCTCACCCTGTGAGACTGAGCTCCCTCTCTGCATTTATACATTCTCTTTATGCCCTTTGCTACTCTTTCAGAGCAATTCACGCTAACCTGGGTCACCCTCAACTTAAGGCTCACAACTCCCCTAGACCCTCAGGGTCTACACTAAATGTGATGAAATATGATGCCAGCCACATATTTTGCATTTTGTAGTAACCACATTTTAAAAGGTAAAACAAAAGAAGTGAAGGTAATTGGAATAATATCACAGATTTAAGGAAATCTATCCAAAATACCAGGTCTACATGTATAAAATATTTTAACATTAACAAAATACTTTGTTGTCTTTTTATATTAACGCTTCACAATCTAATGTGTATTTGACACTTCTCACACATCTCAGTATGATGGTAGCACGCCATATGGGGGACCTTCCCATCATGCCAATGATAGGCCCTCCTCCTCCTGGGATGACGCCAGTGGGACCTGCTCCTGGAATGAGGCCGCCAATGGGAGGCCACATGCCCATGATGCCTGGGTGCCCAATGAAGAGACCTCCTGCCCGTCTCATGATGGTGCCCAGTCAGCCCAGAATGACTCGACCAGACAGATAAGGATAGAGGGGAGGCCTCATTACATCAGTGTTGTTTTTTTGTTGTTATTGTTTATGTGTTTTTTTTGTTTTGTTTTTGAGACAGAGTCTTCCTCTGTTGCCCAGGCTGGAGGGCAGTGGCATGATCTCAGCTCACTGAAACCTCCACTTCCTGGGTTCAAGTGATTCCCCTGCCTCAGCCTCCTGAGTAGCTGGGACTACAGGCGTGTGCACCATGCCTGGCTAATTTTTTTTTATTTTAGTAGAGACAGGGTTTCACCATGTTAGCCGGGATGGTCTCAATCTCCTGACCTCGTGACCCGCTTGCCTCAGCCTCCCAAAGTGCTGGGATTACAGGCCTGAGCCACTGGGCCGGCCTGTATGAGTTTTATATTTACCTGCTCCCTTCACCAGGAGATCATGCCGCTGTGATGCTGGCTTTTCTTAACAGCATAATGAAGACTTGCCCCCTTAACCTATCAAAGACAATAGTTTTGGAGGGGAGAAGTGGGACCAAATAAGATGCAGTTTTCATTTGTATTGGGAAATGTGAAAATAAAATTGTCAACTCTTTTAGTTAAAAACAAAAAAGAAAAGGAAACAAGATGTGGGGCTGCCATATGCAATACCGTGGATTACAAGGATCTTCTACTCTGGAGGCAAATATTATCTTTGCTGAAGCCAGACCAACCTGACACAAAGACCTTTTGTTTTTTTAATGTGACTGTGTTTTATTTTACAATGTGTAATTCACTTTAGAAGGGCAAAGTACCTGTCTGGGGAAGACTATTTGATTTCCTGCATTTATTTAGAATGTTGGCTGATGTTATTATGAAGGGAAACAGCTGTAACAAGTGAGTGCCCCCCACATAGACACAGCTCATGAGTTCACAGGGCAAAGGAATTTAACAGCAGCCTCCTAATAGCTGGCCGCCTTTGTGGTATGGAAATAATTATCAGCATGTAAAAGACTATATATATATTCAACAATTCTGACCCCCTGCAAAATTCAAATCTACAACTGATTTGCTTCCTGGACTCCTGAAAACAACTTAGTCAAAACTGTTCAGAAATGAAATCAGCCAATCGTTACCCCTTGGGGACACAGGACAAAGCAAGTCAGCCATGACCAATGTGGAGTCGGCCGTACACAATTACATGCAGACCTGCAGGACATCAAGTCCCTGCTATGGTCCCTCCCCAGTCAGGCCCCCATTGCCTCGGCTGCAGCCAGAAGCATTCAGGCACAAGTGCATTCAACAAATACTTATTTAATTGTATTGGTGGTTAGAGGGTTGCGGTTGATGAAGGTACATTAATGGATCCATGTCCTCCCTGTATCCAAGACTCTGCCATTTGTCTCTGGAGTTCCTCCCACTGAAGAATCGGAGTATATTTCTCCAGCCCCTAATGTTGGGTTTAGTCATGTGTCTAGCTTTGGTCACTGGAATTTTAATCTGCATGACCAAAAACTTGGAAAGCGTGCATTCATTTGTGCTCGCTCACTCTTGCTATCACCATGAGAACAAGCCCAGGCCAGACTGCTGCTTCCATCAGAAGATAAGAGACACCAACAGCAAAGTCAAGCTTCCCAGACATGCTCATGTCAGATTAACCAATCCTCAGCTGACCCATAGATCCATGAAAATAAACGACTGTTGTATTAAGCCACTGAGATTTGGAGTGATTTGTTATGCAACATTTTTTGACAACAACTAACAGATAAAACGGTCACCGTCCTTTATCTCTGTAGAATTTAACCAATTTTTAATAGCTAGATGGAGATCTCCTAGTTGCCTTTATTTCTAATGGATAAGACCGTAGGGCTAGTTTGGCCTGACACTACCAGTTACCTACCCAGAAATTCAGAAATACTTTCTTTTCCAAACCGCCCCAACCAACTTTTGTTTCTGTTTTTTGTTTGTTTTTGGGGTCTCCCTCTTTGCCTTGGCTAGAATACAAGTGGTACAGTCAGAGCTCACTGTAACCTCAAAATCCTGGGCTCAAGTGATCTTCCCCTTCAGCCTCCTATGTAGCTAAGACTACAGACATGTGCCAGCATGCCTGGTTAATTTTTTTATTCTTTGCAAGACAGTGTCTCACTATATTGCCCAAGTTGGTTTCAAGCTCCTGACCTCAAGCAGTCCTCCTGCCTCATCCTCCCAAAGTGCTAGGATTATAGGCATGAGCCACCACACCCAGCCTCTTCTTCTTTTTAAATAGAAACCCTATTTTATTCTGACAGTGGGTTGCTTTCTTTTTTTTTTTTTTAAGAAAATGTTGGCCCAGCCCCAGGGAATAAATTGTGACTGGTCTAAACAGGGTTGGCAAACTATAGACCATGGGCTAAATTTGGCCCTCTGACTGTATAAATTAAGTTTTATTGGAATAAAACCAGGTCCATTGATTTATGCATTGTCTACATATGCTTTTAGGCTACAATGGCACCACTGCGTCACTGCAACAGAGGTTATCTAGACCAAAAGCCTAAAATATTACCGTTTGCCTCTTTATGGAAAAAGTTTGCCATTCCCTAGTCTAAGGTTTAGATTCTGAGCTTATCATTTTAGCCTACCCCCCCTTACGAGTGACTGGCTCAAAACAAGTCTGTGATTCCATTCTGACTGTTCTACTGAGGGAATTCCCCCTTCTTCTCATGCAGAGCTGATGAGGGTAAGTTGTGTTAATAGGACATATGCTCAGGTTTTCTGAAAAATACTTTTTTCTAGAAATGCATAGGAATATGCTGGTGCCTGAATGTACCATCTGGGGGCCTGCAGATTGACTCATCCTGCCTCCAGAGCTAGTGCTCACACTTACTACTGAGAGGCCTGAGGAAACGCCTGCCTACCCACCACCAGAACCTGCACACATCACCTGGAGAACTAGAGATCAGACTGCCACACACACCACCCAGGAGCCCAGTGGTGCCACTGCCAGCAACCAAAGAAGCCACCTGGAGGCCCAGGGATTGGCCCATACAGACAGGCTATCATCAGTGCCCGCACACACTGCCCATGGTCCCTAGTATTGACACACCTGTTCCACCACCACTACCACTGATGCTGAAAGACAAGACTTTCTGGCATGCCCATCCTCAGCAAAGCCTCACTACAGCCTCCAATAACAACTGCAGTCTGGCCAGGCATGGTGGCTCACGCCTGTAATCCCAGCACTTTGAGAGGCCGACGCAGGTAGATCATGAGGTTAGGAGTTCAAGACCAGCCTGGCCAACATGGTGAAACTCCGTCTCTACTAAAAACAAAAATTAGCTGGGCATGGTTGCACTTGCCTATAGTCCCAGCTACTCAGGAGGCTGAGGCAGGAGAATTGCTTGAACCCAGGAGGCAGAGGTTGCAGTGAGCTGAGATTGTGTCACTGCACTCCAGCCTGTTGACAGAGCTAGACTCCATCTCAACAACCACACACACACACACAAAAACCCCCAAAAAAACCCACTGCAGTCTAAGCCACTGAATGACTCATAGACACCACTCATGCCAATTACATCTGAAGGAATCATATGCAGAATATACCACTGTACCCACCCAGAATCAAAGCTAAAGTGTGATATCCAATGAACATTGTAGACACAGCTATAAGAAAAGGTCTTTCCCATATAAAAGCCAATCCATAAAATTGGAAGAAATGACTGTTATGTCAGAGGCACAGATAGTCACATAAGGAAGGAAGAAATATGAAAAAGGAAACATGACATCTCCAAAGAAACACAATAATTCTCCAGCAACAGATTCCAATGAAAAGAAAATCTATGAAATGCCTGAAAAAAATTCAGAATAATGTTATTAAAGAAACTCAGGGAGATACAAGAGAACACAGATAATGAATACAAAAAAATCAGGAAATCAATTCATGATCTGAATGAGAAATTCAACAGAGAGAGACAGCATAACAAAGAACTGAACACAAATCGTGGAAGAGAAGAAATCGTTGAAAGAAATACAGAAGATAATTGACAGTTTTAACAATAGACTAGATCAAGCAAAACAAAGAATTTCTGAACCTGAAGACTAGTCTTTTAAAATAATCCAGTCAGACAAAAAGAAAAAAGAATGAAACAAGGCTACATGACATATGGGACACATAGGTGACCAAAAACTGAAATTCTGGGAGTTCTGGATGGAAGTGAGATGGGTAAAGGCATAGAAAACCTATTTAATGAAATAATAACTGAAAACTTCCTGAAAGCTTCCAAATACAGGAAGCTCAAAGATTACCAAATTGATGCAACTCAAAAAGGTCTTCTGCAAGGCACATTATGGTAAAATTGTCAAAAGACAAAGAGGAAATGCGAAAAATAGCAAGAGAAAAGCATCAAGTCACTTATAAGAGAATCTCTATCAGGCTAACAGGGGATTTCTCAGCAGAAACCTTACAGGCTAGGAGAAAAGGGGATGTATACTACAAGTAAAAAAAAAAAAAAAAAAAAAGCCAAAAATACTATACCCAGCAAAGCTATCCTTCACACATGAAGGAGCCTGGCACAGTGGCTCACATCTGCAATTCCAGAGACTCAGAAGGCTGAGGCAGGAGGTTCATTTGAGCCCAGGAGTTCAAGGCTGCAGTGAGCTATGATCATGCCACTGTACTCCAGCCTGGGTGAGAGAGTGAGACTCCATTGCTAAAAAAAAATAATAATAATAAAAGAGAAAAAAGTATTTCCCAGATAAGCAAAAGACTGTTTGTTTGTGTCTTGTTTGTTGTGGTCCTACAAGAAATGCTTAAGGGAGTCCTACATTGGGAAGCAAAAGAACAATATCTACCATCATGAAAATACATGAAAGTATAAAACTCACTGGTAGCGCAGACACACAAAGAAGAAAGGATTCAAACATCACCTCTAAAGAAAACCACCAAACTGCAACCATAAATAATGAGAGAAAAAAGGAACAATGGTGTATTAGTCTGTTTTCACACTGCTGATAAAGACATACCTGACTGAGACTGGGCAATTTACAAAAGAAAGAGGTTTAATGGACTTACACTTCCACATAACTGAGGAAGCCTTACAATCACGTCGGAAGGCAGGAAAAAGCATGTCATGTCACACATGGATGGCAGCAGGCAAAGAGAGAACTTCTGCAGAGAAACTACCCTTTTTAAAACCATCAGACCTTGTGAGACGTATTCACTATCATGAAAACAGCGTGGGAAAGACCTGCCCCCATGACTCAATTACTTCCCACCAAGTCCCTCCCACAATATGTGGGAATTCAAGATGAGATTTGGGTGGGGACACAACCAAACCATAGCATTCTGCCCCTGTCCCTTCCCAAATCTCATATCCTCACATTTCAAAACCAATCATGCCTTACCAACAGTCCCCCAAAGTCTTCACTAAGTTCAGCATTAACTCAAAAATCCACAGTCCAAAGTCTCATGTGAGACAAGGCAAATCCCTTCTGTCTATGAGCATGTAAAATAAAAAACAAGTTAGTTACTTCCTAGATACAATGGGGGTATAGGCATTAGGTAAACACAGTCATTCCAAATGGCAGAAAATTGCCAAAACAAAGGGGCTACAGGCCCCATGCAAGCCCAAAATCCAGTGGGGCAGTCAAATCTCAAAGCTCCAAAATGATCTCTTTTGACTCCATGTCTCACATGCAGGTCATGCTGATGTAAGAGGTGGGCTCCCATGGCCTTGGGAGAAAAAAGGCCACAGCTCCACTCCTGTGGCTTTGTAGGGTATAAACCCCCTCCTGGCTCCTTTCATGGGCTGGCATTGAGTCTCTGCAGCTTTTCCAGGCACACAGTGCAAGCTGTCAGTGAATCCACTATTCCGGGGTCTGGAGGATGGTGGCCCTCTTCTCACAGCTCCACTAGGTGGCGCTGCAGTAGGGACTCTGGGGGGGGCTCTGCCCCCACATTTCCCTTCCGCCCTCCCCTAGTAGAGGTTCTCCATGAGTGCTCTACCCCTGCAGCAATCTCCTGCCTGGACATCTAGGCATTTCCATACATCTTCTGAAATCTAGGCAGCAGTTCCCAAATCTCATTTTTGACTTCTGTGCACCTATAGGCTCAACACTATGTGGAAGCTGCTAAGGCTTGGGGCTTGCACCCCCTGAAGCCACAGCCCACGTTGCACCTTGGCTCCTTTTAGCTGCAACTGGAGTGGCTAGGACTCAGGGACCCTCGGCTCCTCACAGCAGAGGGGCCCTGGGTCCAGCCCACAAAACCATCTTTTCTTCCTAGGCCTCTGGGCCTTTGATGGGAGGGGCTGCCATGAAGACCTGTGACATGCCCTGGAGACATTTTCGCCATTGTCTTGGGGATTCACATTTGACTCCTCGTTACTTAAACTTCTGCAGCCAGATCGAATTTTTCTTGAGAAAATGGGATTTTCTTTTCTATTGCATTGTCAGGCTGTGAATTTTCCAAACTTTCATGCTCTGCTTCCCTTATAAAACTGAGGGCCTTTAACAGCACCCAAGTCATCTCTTGAATGCTTTGCTGCTTAGAAATTTCTTCTGCCAGATACCCTAAATCATCTCTCTCAAGTTCAAAATTCCACAAATCTCTACAGCAGGGGCAAAAGGCCACCAGTCTCTTTACTAAAACATAACAGGAGTCACCATTGTGCCAGTTCCCAACAAGTTCCTCATTTCCATCTGAGACAACCTAATCCTAGACTTTATTGTCAATATAACCATCAGCATGTTGGGCAAGTCTCTAGGAAATCTCTTCCAAAATTTTCCCACATTTTCCTGTCTCCTTCTGAGCCCTCCAAACTGTTCCAACCTCTGCCTGTTTCCCAGTTCCAAAGTCACTTCCACATATTCAGGTATCTTTTAGCAACACCCCACTTCTGGTACTAATTTACTGTATTGGTCCATTTTCACACAGCTGATAAAGACACATTCAAGACTGGGAAATTTACAAAAGAAAGGTTTAATGGACTTACAGTTCTACATTGCTGGGGAGGCTTCAAAATCGTTGCAGAAGTCAAGGAGAGGCAAGTCACATCTTACAGGGATGGCAACAGGCAAAGAGAGAGCTAGAGCAGGGAAACTCCTCCTTCTAAAACCATCAGATCTCCTGAGACTTACTCACTATCAAAAGAATAGCATGGGAAATACCTGCCTCCATGATTCAACTACTTCCCACTGGGTCCCTCCCACAACACATGGGAATTCAAGATGAGATCTGAGTGGGGACACAGCCAAACCATATCAAAAGGATATACAAAATAACCAGAAAACAATGAACAAAATGACAGGAATAAGTCCTCACCTATCAATAATAACTTCGAATATGGTTTAAATTACCTACCTAAAAGATAGAGACAGGGCTAATGGATAAAAAATGACCCAACATCGTCTACAAGAAACTCACTTCACTTGTAAAGACACACACAGACTGAAAGTGAAGGGACTGAAAAAGATATACCACACAAACAGAAATCAAAAGTAATCAGGAGTAGCTAAACTTACATCAGATAAAACAGACTTTAAGCAAAAAACTGTAAAAAGGAGAAAGAAGGTCATTATATGGTAATAAAGAGATCAATTCACAACAAAGTATAACAATTCTAAATATGCATGCAACCAACACAAGCGCATCCAGAACACATAGCAAATATTATTAAATCTACAGGGAGAGATAGAGTCCAATACAATGATAGTTGAGAACTTCAATATCCTACTCTCAGCATTGGATAGTTCATCTAGACATAAAATCAACAAAGAAACATTAGATTTAAGCTGCACTTTAGACCAAATGGACCTAACAGATATTTTCAGAATATTTCATCCAGCAGCAGCAGAATATGCAATCATCTCATCAACACATGGAACATTCTCCAGGGTAGACCATATGTTAGGACACAGAAAAAGGCTCAACAAAATTTTAAAAATTAAAATCATATCAAGTATCTTCTCAGACCATAATGGAATAAAACTTGAAATCAATAAGAAGAAGAAATTTGGAAACTGTACAAATACATGGACATTAAACATGCTATTGAATGATCATTGGGTCAATGAAGAAATTAAGATGGACATCAAAAATGTTTTTTAAACAGAAAATGGAAACACATCTTGCAAAACCTATGGGATACAGCAAAAGCAGTACTAGGAAGAAAGTTTATAGCAATAAATGCCTACACCAAAAAAAGTAGAAAGATTTCAGATTAACAACCTAATGATGCACCTCAAGGAACTCAAAAAGCAAGAACAAACCAAACACAAAATTGGTAGAAAGAAAAAATAATAAATAACATAGCAGAACCAAATGCAACAGAGATAAAAAAGAAATGCAAAGAATCAACAAGATAAAAGTTGGTTTTTTGAAAAGTTAAGCAAAATTGATAAACCACTAGTGAGGCTAACCAAACAAAAAAAAAAAAAAAAAAAGGAGATCCAAATAAATACAATCAGAAATGAAAAAGGAGACATTACAACTGTTACCAAAGAAACAAAAAGGATCATTAGAGGCTACTATGAAGAACCATATGCTAACAAATTGGAAAACCTAGAGGAAAGGGATAAATTCCCAGACATACACAGCCTACCAAGATTGAACTAGGAAGAAACAGAAAACCTGAACTGACCCAAAATGAATAGCAGGTTTGAATCAGTAACAAAAAGTCTCCCAAAAGAGAAAGGCCCTAGACTAGGCTTTTATGCTGATTTCTACCCAACTTATAAAGAAAAACAAACACCAATTCTTCTCAAACTATTCCCAAAAATTGAAGAGGAGGGAATTCTTCCTAACTCATTGTATAAGGCCAGCATTACCCTGATATCCGATGAAGACAAGGTCACAACAAAAAGAGAAAACTACAGGTCAATATTCCTAATGAACATAGATGGAAAAATTCTCAGCATAATACTACCAAGCCAAATCTAATGATGAATGAAAAAGATAATATACCATGATTAAGTGGGATTTATCCCAGCAATGCAAAGATGGCTCAACATACACAAATCAATACATGTGATACATCACATCAACAAGATGAAAGGCAAAAACTATCTGATCATCTCAGCAGATGCAGAAAAATCACTCAGTAAAACTTACCATTCCTTCATGATGAAAACTCTCAACAAATTAGGCATAGAAGGAACACTTCAACATAAGAAAAGGCATATATAACAGATCTACAGGTAACATCCTACTCACTGGGAAAAATTGAAAAGACTTTCCTCTAAGAACTGGAACAAGACAACGATGCCCACTTTCCCCACTCTTATTCAACACAGTATGGGACATCCAAGCCGGAGTAATCAGACAAGATAAAGAAATAAAAGGCATCCAAGATGGACAAGAGGAAGTCAAATTGTCTCACTTTGCAGATGACATAATCTTATACTTGTAAACACAAAAACCTAAAGACTCCACCAAAAAACTCTTAAAATGGATAAATTAGGCTGGGAGTGGTAGCTCATGCCTGTAATCCCAGCACTTTGGGAGGCCAAGGTGGGTGGATCACTTGAGGTTGGGAGTTTGAGATCAGCCAGGCCAACAAGGTGAAACCCTGTCTCTACTAAAAATACAATTAGCCAGGCATGGTGTTAGGTGCCTATAATCCCAGCTACTTGGGAGGCTGAAGCAGGAGAATCGCTTGAACCCGAGAGGTGGAGGTTGCAGTGAGCCAAGATTGCACCACTGCACTCCAGCCTGGGCAACAGCGTGAGACTCTATCTCAAAAGACAAAAAATAAAAAATAAAAAAAAAAATTAAAAAACGGATGTATAATTCAGTAAAGCTTCAGGACACAAAACCAACAGACAAAAAGTAATGTTTCTATATACCAGTAACAAACCAGCTAAAATAGAAATCAAGGAAGAAATTCTATTTACAATAGCTACAAAAATAAAATATCTAGGAATAAACTTAACCAAGGATGGGGGAAAAAACCCCAAAAAACCTCTACAATGAAAAGCACAAAACACTGATAAAATAAATTGAGAAGGACACAAACAAATGGAAAGGCATCTCATGTTCGTGGGTTGGAATAACTAATACTGTTAAAATGACAATACTACCCGAAGCAATCTAGAGATTCAGTATAATCCCTATCAATTATATTCTTCACAGAAACAGGAAAAAAAACCCCTGAAATTCACATGGAACCACAGAAGACCCCAAATAGCCAAAGCAATACTGAGCAAAAAGAACAAAGCTAGAAGCCTCACACTACCTGATTTAAAAATATACTGCAAAGAGACCGGGCGCAGTGGCTCAAGCCTATAATTGCAGCACTTTGGGAGGCCGATGTGGGCAGATCACAAGGTGAGGAGTTCGAGACCAGCCTGGTCAACATGGTGAAACCCTGTCTCTACTAAAAAATACAAAAATTAGCCAGGCCTGGTGGCAGGTGCCTATAATCCCAGCTACTCGGGAGGCTGAGGCAGGAGAGTAACTTGAACCTGGGAGGGAGAGGTTGCAGTGAGCCAATCTTGTGCTACTGCACTCCAGCCTGGGTGACAGAGCAAGACTTCATCTCAAAAAAAAAAAAAAAAATACAGAAAATAACAAGTGTTGGTGAGGATGCAGAGAAACTAGAAATTTCATACACTGCTGGTAGGAATTAAAATGGTGTAGCCACTGTGAGAAACAGTTTGACAACTTCCCAAACAATTCTACATCGACTTGCCAAATGACCCAGCAATTGTACTCCTAGGTATAGGCCCAACTTGGGCTCTTTTAATCTACGGAAAATGAACTATGGGTACTTGGCAAGAACAAAGAGGGAGAGAGGCAGAAATGCTGCCATGAGGGCACATTGATTGGTCTCTAGTACACATGGCTCCCACTGCAAATGGCCTCTAAGTGACTTCATCAGTTGCTCATAAAAAAATCACCCTCTGCTTCAATCGTGGCAGAAGAAATGTGGATTGGACCTGGTGAGCCACGGTAAGACTGACTGCTAAGCTTTATGAATGATGAGGGGAGTTGCACGTATAATCTTGACTATACTAGATTTTTTATTTTATCCACTGTCTTGAAAACCTAACTCTTGACTAACAACTGACTTTCCTGTACTTGTTGTTGACTCTAAGTAAATTTCCAATTCCGACTCTAAGTAAATTTCCAATTCCACATAGTCCAAAGATGATGTGCTGAAAAAATCTCTCAAAAGAAAAATGCTAAGAATACAGAGGCATAGTTATACGGCAAATTTTGTAGAATTAACACAAATTGCACTTGTTGGTATAAAGCACAAAACATTTTCATGGGTAAAGAAAAAAGTGATCTTCATTCTAGTAGAGGCTGCAGGATGAAGCCGATCAAGGTGCTTGCCCAGCCAGACCTTGGGCTCTTACCAAATTTGTGTTAGAGTCAACTCTGATGGAGTCTGTATCTCAGTAATCGTTTTTTTTTTTGACATGGAATCTCGGTCTGTCTCCCAGGCTGGAATGCAGCAGTGTGATCTCAGCTCACTGCAACATCTGCCTCCTGGATTCAAGCGATTCTCCGGCCTCAGCTTCCCAAGTAGCTGGGACTACATGTGCGTGCCACCATGCCCAGCTGATTTTTGAATTTTTAGTACAGACGTTTCATCATGTTGGCCAGGCTGTGCTCAAACTCCTGACCTCAAGTGATCCGCCTGTCTTGGCCTCCCAAAGGGCTGGGATTACAGGAATGAGTCACCTTGTCCAACCTCAGTCATCTTTTTATCCTCCACACCTGGCAAGTTCTAGACGCACTGTGGTTCCATACAAGTTTGTGGAATAAATAGGAGACAGATAGAAAGTGGGAACTCTGGAAGTAGAGAAGATTCCAGAAATTGTGCATATTTCCCAGAGACTGTGGCCAAATCCCTCAGTCCTGCCAGAGTTTCTCTATCTGAACTCAAACCTTACGTGTGGGCCCAAGCGCAGTGGCTCACACCTGCAATCCCAACACTTTAGGAGGCTGAGGTGGGCAGATCACTTGAGGCCAGGAGTTTGAGACCAGCCTGGCCAACGTGATAAAACCCTGTCTCTACTAAAAATACAAAAATTAGCCAGGCATGTTGATATGCACCTGTAGTCCCAGCTACTCGGGGGGCTGAGGCACAAGCATTGCTTGAACCCAGGAGGTGGAGGTTGCAGTGAGTCAAGATTATGCCACTGTACTCTAGCCTGGGCAATAAAGCAAGACTGTCTCAAAAGAAAAAAAAACCCGTATGTGTGGACCCTGTTACAGAATTATTGTTTATATGGACAATATGTACATGGGTGTATGTTAAGAGCATGAGTCATCCACAAGATTTTAGCAAAGTCCATATAGAAAGCTGAATGCTTTGGGCTTCCACTTGCCTTGCTGCCTCTGTCCTCAGAAGGAGGCTTCATCCTTCCATGTAACCAGCAAATCCTTTATGCAGAGATGTACACAACACACTCTTCTCCTTGGCTATGATGCCTTGAAGGGCTACTCTTGGTGGCCCCTGGTGCTCATTTCAGAGTAGTTCAACTTAAGGTGATCAGCTTTCATGCCAATCACTCTACAAATCACTCCTATTATGACCAATTATTCTAAATGATTTATTGAACTATTACTTAAAGAAATGTGCACAAAGAAGAGGTCAGCACAGTACTTTTCTTACAAACTGAACATACTGGCCAGGCACAGTGGCTCATGCCTGTCATCCCTGCACTTTGGGAGGCCGAGGTGAGCAGATTGCTTGAGCCCTGGAGCTCGAGACCAGGCTGGGCAACATAGAGAGACCCCCCTCTCTACAAAAAAATAAATAAATACAAAAATTAGGCAACAGTGGTGGCACATGCCTGTAGTTCCAGCTACTTGGGAGGGCTGAGGTGGGAGGACTGCTTGAGCCCAGGAGGCAGAGGCTGCAGTGAGCCATGACGGTGCCACTGTGCTCCAGCCTGGGTGACAGAGCAAGATCCTGCCTCAAAAAAAAAACAAAACAAAACAAAAAAAAAACGGAACATCTCCATATTACCGACACCCAATTCAAGAAACAAAATATTACAGCCCCTTCCAGGATATTCCTGGGGTCTCTTCCATCTCTACTAACCCCTGACTACAAACAGCCTCCACCTATTTCACCTGACATTGTACTTTATGAAAGCAGCAGTTCTCAGATGGGGCTATTTTGCCCCCTGGGGACATTAGGCAATATCTGGAGACACTGGGGGTTGTCTGTACTTGGGGGGGAGTTGTGTTACTCCATCCAGTGAGTCCAGGGATCCAGGGATGCCGCTCAACATCCTAAAATGCACAGGGAACCCCCACACATACAACAGAGAAATTGCTGAGCCGAAATGTCAGCAGTGTCACAGCTGAAACCCTGACACACAGAATCACACAATATCTGCTCTTTCTTGCTCAGGATCTCTTTCATTCTAATCATCTCATAGGAAACAGAAATGTCATTTGGAGGCAGGTAGAGTCCAAAAAGAAGATACAGAGTGTTTTTTTTTTTAATCAGCCTGGTGCCTTTAGAGCTAGGATTTGGTTTCCATTCTTTCTGTCTCATTTTCAAGTGATTTTTCTTCAAATGGCATCTGCTGGGCTCAAGACCCGGAGATCCCCACAAAGCTGAGATTCACATGGGAATTTTGTACACACCCACACAGGTATACACTGCCATTTACGTGCAGAAATCCACCCACAGATACACACATCCGGAGACCAAGACAGAAAGCAAACTCCACCATAAAAGCACAGTCCCCCGAACAGGAGAAATGCACCACTCACTCCAGGGAGGTACCTATTTGTTTAATTCAGCCTCTGATAGTCAGGCTGTTGCCAAGCCCAGCTCTGAAAGTCTTCCCCTCTAGGAAAGAGAGATGGATTTTTTCTTTACTCAAGAATATAGACCTAAAAAAACAAACACTTCTGCATCTCAAAGCAGGCTCTACCTCCTGAGCTACACGTATTGATCAGCGTTTTAGTGTCAATTTTCTTTTATTTGAACTGGAGAAAAATATAACCTAATTATGTTCTTACTGACAGTTTGGAATCAGCCACACTAAATCCAATTCTCTGGGTTCTCAGGATTAAGGTGTTTAATTTGGGGGACAACAAAGCAAAAGCATTGGTCGTGTTTTAATGTAATTAGTACCGAATATATCTAAGGGGTTCAAGTATCACTGTAGCAAGAAGCTCATTCTGCAGTAAAAGGGGGATTCTGCCACTAGGATTGAGTTAGGGTGGTTCATGGCTGCACCGTTTTATCAATGTCTCCTTAAGAGTCCATGGAATGTGGAATGGGAAAGACTGAAATAGTCCAAGTCTTGGCTAAGCTTCTATTAAGGGGTGTTAGGAGCTGATAAAATAACCTGGTCTTTACAGACATCCCACACTGTAGTTCTCTAAGCTACAGAATCTCAGATTTTTCTATTTTATAAACAAGTAAAAATATTTTTTTAATTTGAGAACCAACATAAGGTTGCTATTTTTTTTTCTTTTTGGTAAGAAGGAACTTTTTTAAACTACCAGTTTAACACACACACACACACACACACACACACACACAGAAATTCCACCATGATTGGTCAGAATAGGTGAGGTTTTGCTGCAATAACAAACAACTCCTAAATCTTGGTAACTTCGAACATCAGAAGTTGTTTTTCTCACTCATGCTACATCTGCAGGAAGGTGTGGGGTCGCTGTTTTCCATCAAACTTGCCCTAAGACTAAGGCTAATGGGGGTTGCATTACCTCGAGTATCACCAAGCAGGGAACAGAGGGAGAAGAATGCTAGAGAGCCCTGTACTAAGAATTAAATGCTCCAGGCTAGAAGTCTCACACTGCACCTCTGCCCCAGCCTACTGGCCAGTACTAGCCACATCCCCTCCCCCACCACAGGGCAATGCATGAAGACAGGAGAATTGGATATATTACAAATTTCTACCCCATGGCATTTCATAAAGGAGAAAAAATGCAAATACAAAAATGTTTTAATAGAATAGAATATGTACATTTTTAGAACAAAGAACAATCCTCCAAAAAGGACAGCTGGTGGTCTTTCACCAATGGGCACATTTCTGTGACATTGTCTCTGTTTTTCTATTTTATCCTTGACCCATGAAGATTTTATACAGACTGTCCAAAGAACACAATTTGGGGACCACTGCTCTAATCAGGTGATGAAAACGGCCCCAAGAACAGAGCACATTCTCCTTAGCAGGGCCAGGGTGGCCACGTTCTCACCATTAATGCACAGACATCCACCTGCAGCATCCTCACATCCCAACATCAAACGGTGGCTCTCTATAGCTTGATTCTAACGCCCCTTGATCTTCATCATCACTGTAAAGCTCTCTGGCCCCAAGATCTAACATCACCACTCTAGCTACATCCTGCAACTGTTCCCCTCTCCTGCCTCCTCATCCCTCTAAACTTCTCTTCACAACCTCATGTTTCCTTCTTGCTTTACCTTCCTGCTCAGCCTGGACCTTACAGTCACCTTCTTCTTGTAATGTTCTCCTAAACTCGTTCTTCCCTGCCTTCTGCCACACCCACCTGGAAAATTTCCATACCCCATTGATGACTTGCCTTGCAACTGCCTAAGGGCTGCTGAATGATACTGGAAAGAATCACAACATGGATCTGGTAGTTCCACTAAATAATCTCACCATCCAACTCTAGAGTAGACTTCACTTCTGTTCAGCAATATTTTTAAGCATCACAAATAAATTCCAAACCATACTTGCTAGAACAATTGACTTTAAACCTCTTCCGTATCTCAAAGCCCCCCAAACCCATCCCTAGGGGTTTCAGAGCCCACTCAGAGTTGAGTTCTCTCAACTCACTTCCATCTCACCCCTAGATCACTGTATCTTGACCCTCTTCCTCCGCCTTTCCCATCTCATAAGGAGTAGCATCCTTCTCCTTTCCAAAGCTACCTTCTCCACTTGCGCCTCATTTGAGACCTCCCTTTATCACCCGTTCCCTTGGAACTCCCATGACTCACCACCTTCACTCCTCATTTCACTCATATTTTGCACCATGTATGTGCCAGGCGTTTAACATATAATCATGCTTAAGTCTCCACATGCTAACAAGAAAAGCCTTGATTATCCCTGCTATGCCCTCAAGTCATTACCCTCCCCGCTCCCTTCCTGTGTTCCCAAACTTTGTTGATCTTCATCAATCCCTGTGATGCAGATGGCTCCGAAGTTTGCGTCGTATTAGGTTGGTGCAAAAGTAATTGTGGATTTTGCCATTAAAAGTAAAGGCAAATATAGCAATTATTTTTGTACCAGCCTAGTATCTTTTCTCCTTCTACCAGACTTTGTCCCTGAGCCATCTCATCACTCATAACTACCTCCTCCATGCAGTTGATACCCAGATCTGTATTATTCTACCGAAAGTCCATTCCCCAACTTTCTCGGCTAGAATAACAGAAGCCCAATTAGAATTCATGCCACCAGTTTCCCACCACCACCACCACCACCACCACCACCACCACCACCATCGCCCTGACATTGTTAGTAAAACCATCTCTTGAGTGGAGCTCAAAGATTTGTAATCTCCCACTCCCCAGAAAGATAACTTCAGACTCAGCCTAGAAGTAAAGATCATCCAGATATGGCCTCAACTACCCTCCAACCCACGTCCCCTGTGCATCCCTTTGATGCCCCCTTCAGTGGAGTTAAAATGGTGTCAGTCTTTTTCTTTTCACATACTCCTGGTGTTCTTCCACAAATACAATTTTCACCTCTTGAATATTTTCAAGGATTCTCCATGCTACACACAGTGAAATCCAAACTCCCCATCAGGACCCCAGTCTTCCCAAACCCTCTTTGCACTTTTCTGCCTCCATGCTTTTCCTTGGGCCATCCTCTTCTCTAATATAACCTTGTATATTACTCTAGGTTCTACAGAGAAAGAGCAGAGAGATGGAGGTAGAGCTATACACATAGAGAGAGACAGATTGGTTTGTTGTGAAGGATGGCTCACATGGTTATGGAGGCTAAGGAGTCCTGGAGTCTGCAGCCAGCAAGCTGGAGACCCAGGACAGCCAATGATACAGTTCCAACTCGAGTCCACATCTAAAGTCAGGAGAAGATTGATGTCCCAGCTCAAATATAATCAGGTAAAAAGAGCAAATTCTCTGTGACTCTAACTTTTGGTTTTGTTCAGGCCTTCAGTGGATTGGATGAGGCTCACCCACATTGGGGAGGACAATCTGCTTTATTCAGTCTACAAATTAAGTGTTATCCTCATCCAGAATACCTCAGAGACACACCCAGAATAATGTGTAGTCAAATATCTGGGCACCCCACAACCCAGCCAAATTGATACATAACATTAACCATCATGTCTCGCTTCTACTCTCCCCCCATTACTGCATGTCCAAATCCTTCCCTTATTACAAGACTTAGTTCAAATGTCGCCTCTTAACTAAGCCTTCCCTGCTAACCCCAAATATTAATAGAATTGGTCTCTCCCTTCTCTGATGTCTCAAAATATGTTGTGTATTTCTCTTTTACTGTATTTATTACAAACTCCCTTATAAATCAAGACAGTGATTCCCAGACAAATTACCAAAAGAGTATAAAAGAAGTCTTCTTTGAGTGTGAAATATCTCATGGAATACAGCATATGGCCTCTTCATGAAGAAACTACTGGGAGAGAAGAAGACAAGCTGGAAGAGGCCAGGGAAAGGGGGTTAGTACAAAGCACAATGAGGCTGGGCTCATACAGTGGCTCACACCTGTAATCCCAGCACTTTGGGAGGCCGAGGCCGGCGGATCACGAGGTCAGGAGATTGAGACCATCCTGGCTAACACGGTGAAACCCCGTCTCTACTAAAAATACAAAAAAGTTAGCCAGGCATGGAGATGGGCACCTGTAGTCCCAGCTACTCAGGAGGCTGAGGCAGGAGAATGGCGTGAACCCGGGAGGCAGTGCTTACAGTGAGCCGAGATCACACCACTGCAGTCAAGCCTGGGTGACAGAGCAAGACTCCATCTCAAAAAAAAAAAAAAAAGAAAGCACAATGAAATGTCAGTGGATGGGTGCCTATAATTTCTAAGGGAAATAGAGTATAATCCAAGAATTTTATAGCCAGCTAAATTATTGCCCAATCAAAATAGGCAAAAGACACTATCACATGTTCAAGAACTTACAGAATACAGTATTTCTGAGCTCAAAAAAAAAAAAAGCCTTCATAATAAAATTTAGTCAGCCAAGAAATTAAAAAAATAAGCAACTTGTGAATTGAATGACCATGACAAAAGGCTAGTGATGAGAGGTGAATCCATTTAAAAATAGGACTATGATTGCAGAACAGAAAGAAATGGTGGTCAACCTTAACAACATAAAACAACCTAAAAATAACTAATTTCCAGGGGTAAAGGGAGAGACTGTAGGAAGTAGAAGTGGTAATGCCCTTTATTAAGTCAATTAATCAGGTCTAAAATTGAAACTTGGTTTTAAATATATAACTTCTTGTTTATTTTCCTCCCTAACTACCTGAGGATCAACCACCATGATGAACGACACAGGAACTACCTGGACCAGGAAGTTCATGACAAATCGACCGCTCCAGAGGAAACAAATGATCACCAAAGACCTTCACCCCAGGAAGGCAACAACATGTAGAAGACCACAATGGATGTCATCTTCATATTAATAGTTGGACTCAGAACCCACTTTGGTGGTGGTTAAACAATGGGCTTTGGCATGCTATCGGGTTCTTTGAATTATGCAAAGAAAAATGAACTGAAACATAGACTTGCAAGACACGGCTGGCATGAGAAGACGACGACCTCAAGAAAACAGCAAAAGGAATGCAAGGGCAGAATGAAGTCAAGAGGCTGCAAAGGCCAACGTCGGTGCTGTCAAAAAGCAAAAGGAGTAAAGATTTTGCAATGCCTTTATTTGCAGTGACTGTACGAATTTTTCATGAGATGGTCAACCAACTGTAAAGACTTCTACATATATATAAATCATCTTAATGTTTTTCATCATCTTTGATTTCTTAGATGTTCTAGAAACTGATTTTTGGTAAGAAAAAAACTACATTTATTTGAGTTGACCAGTTCCTTCAGTTCCACTTCCATTTCTTTTTCTTCTGATAAATTTAAACAGCATTCAATTTGCTACTTCTTGTTTTTAAAATCTCATTTTGTGTGATCACTGTTCACTTAATATTAAGGAGGTTTATTTCTTGAGGTCATGAGATTTGACGTGACTTCTCTCCCTTTTTGTACTTTTCAGTATCCATTAATTTTTTTGAGACAATGTCACCAATGTCCTTCATATTAATATTTGGACTCAGAACCCATTTTGGTGGTGGTTAAACAATCATCACCCTCATTGGAGTGCAGTGGTACGATCTCAGCTCACCAAACCACCGCCTCCCAGGCTTAAGCGATTCTCCTGCCTCAGCCTCCCCCGTAGCTGGGATTACAGGCACGCACCACTACCGCCTGGCTAATTTTTGTATTTTTAGTAGAGATGGGGTTTCACCTTGTTGGCCAGGCTGGTCTTGAACTCCTGACCTCAAATGATCCACCTGCTTTGGCCTCCCAAAGTGCTAGGATTACAGGCATGAGCCACCGTGCCCAGCCTTTTCTGTATTAAATTTTTAAAAACACAACATTTAAAATAAGTCATTCTTTTTGAATCTACTTTGTATTATAGGTATCCAAATACTCACCTATTCTCTCTTATGTGATGACAGACTTGTTGAAATGTCATTTAATTTTGTGGCTCCAGCCCCAGGGATTCTGACTCTGATTCTAAAGGGTCTGCAAGCAGAGCGAGCAAGCCGCCTGGATGATTTTCTTACAGGGGTTTTAAGGGCAGGAGTTGGAGACACCCTGATGCAAAAGAAAGAACCCTCAAGGAAGTTGGCCGTACATGTATTTTCCTTCCTAGCACTGGAAATGACAGAAAGATTATCCAATCAGTACCACTCATAGCACCTGATTATATGTGTATGAGGAATTCAGAAATGGTTTGATCAAGACTGAAGACCTAAAAAGAGGCTCTTCTCGGATGCCAAGTCCCCATCTCATGCGTGGTTGAGTTAGCAGAAACTGAGGATGATGCTTCTTCCTCCAGCATTGGTATCCCCTGGATTTTGTTCAGTAGATGAAGTACCTCCATCCCCCAACATCCCCAAGCTCAATCCCAGTTTCCTCACATACACTTTTTTTTTTTTTTTTTTTTGAGATGGAGTCTCGCTCTGTCACCCAGGCTGGAGTGCACTGCAGTGGTGCAACCTCAGCTCACTGCAACCTACACCTCCCAGGTTCAAGTGATTCCCCTGCCTCAGCCTCCCGAGTAGCTGGGATTATAGGCATGCGCCATCATGCCTGGCTAATTTTTGTATTTTTAGTACAGCGTTTCACCACGTTGGCCAGGCTTGTCTCAAACTCCTGGCCTCAAGTAATCTGACCACCTCAGCCTTCCGAATGCTAAGATTACAGGCGTGAGCCACCATGCCCAGCATCCTCACTTACACTTTTACAGAAGATCTGATCATACCCACTCCGCAGAAGTCAGAATGGCCCCCACGTGGTGTTAAACGGGAGTGAAAACTTGAGTTCAATCAACTGAGGGTGACACAGAAACATGTCTCCCAAAATGCTTTTGGCAGCTCTGCTGATCCATAACCTGGCTCAATTTCAGGGCAACACCTCCACTTAAGCTGCACTGGCTTCCACTAGAGTAAACCGCGTTAACTCATGGTAAACATAACTGAAGGGCAAAAAGATTCTTTTTAAAATGATTTTTGTCTCTCACTTACCAACACACGCTGGCCTCCCTAGAGCCTGACTCCATTCAGCACCTGTTCCACTGAGCACCCACTGAAAGCTCAACTCATGAGCTGAGAGGACCCAGACATCAAAGAGTTTACAGTCCAGGGAAAGAACACACCTGAATACAAGTGATGACAATGCAAGACAGAGTCAAAGAGGCCAACTTGAAGTTTCGGCAGATTAGCACCAAAGACTAATTCCCAGCCCAGCTCCCAGAGCCAGAGCCAGAGCCAGAGCCAGAGCCAGAGCCAGGCTAGCTGTATGAGCTCAGCTGGGAGCTTTTGCAAACATAGGTCCTAGCTGAGCCCCTAATCATCAGACTGGGAGTCACTGGGAGTGAGTTCCAGGAATTGGTTTAATAAGCACCCACACACATGATTCTGATGTTCCTAAGGGTTGTAGAAACATGGAACTATGGAAAACACTAAAAAAAAAAGGCACTAAATAAACCTATAAATATTCACTACCATCCCAGGCATCATGAGGACGTTCCACGTGCACTATTTACAATACTTAGTATAACCTGCAAGGGAAGCATTCATTCATGACGATGGGCTTTTTCAGGATCAGAACCAGCCCTGGGAATGCTTGAACCTGCGCTTAAGGTCACCCCTCCTCCCCACAGGAGGGGGCTCACATTAAGGAGCAGGGGCCAGATGGGAAATGGAGTGTCGTTTTATTATGAGACCACAGTGAGAGACGTTTTTTTTTTTCCCAGAGTCTCATTCTTGCCACCCAGGCTGGTGTGCAGTGGTGCAATCTCAGCTCACTGTAACTTCCACTTCCCAGGTTCAAGCGATTCTCCTGCCTCAGCCTCCCGAGTAGCTGGGACTATAGGTGCCTGCCACCACACCTGGCTAATTTTTGTATTTTTGAAAGAGACAGGGTTTCACCATGTTGGTCAGGATGGTCTTGAACTCTTGACCTCATGATCCGCCTACCTTGGCCTCCCAAAGTGCTGGGATTACAGGTGGGAGCCACCACGCCTAGCCTGAGACTTTCAAGTAAAGCCACAATGGACCACAGAGCTTAGACATCAGGGCTAATATGGAATCTCTGTCATTAAATCTTGAGATCTTATTATCTTTGCTCAAAGAAAAAATAATCACAATTGACATTGTGAGGACAAGACATCTGAATGTAAACTTGATCTTAGAGGATATTAAGGAATTACTGGTAATTTGATTAGGTATGACAATGGCCATATAAAAAATGCCATCACGTTTTTAGAGGGAAAGTAAATTACGTAGGGGTGAATATCATGATGCAATGACATAACTACTGTAAACTATTTTTTAAATACTTCAGAAAAACAAATGGAGTAAATATTGCAAATGTTAATAGTTTTTAAACATATGTGATGGGTATATGATAGCTCATTAAACCGGTCTGTCTATTTTTATGTGTATTAAAAATTTTTCATAATAATAATAATAAAAAAAAAACCTTGGCCAGGCACAGCGTCTCATGCCTGTAATCCCAGCACTTTGGAAGGCCGAGGTGGATGGAGGACTGCTTGAGCCCAGGAGTTTGAGGCCAGCCGAGGCAACATGGTGAAACCTCATCTCCACAAAAAATAGACAAATTAGTCAGGCATGGTGGTGTGCACCTGCAGTCCCAGCTACTCAGGAGGCTGAGGTGGGAGGATCACCTGAGCCCAGAAGGTCAAGGCTGCAGTGAGCCAAGGTCATGCCACTGCACTCCAGCCTGGGTGACAGACCCTGTCTCAAACAAACAAACAAGCAAACAAAAACCCTCTTGATCCCATTTCCCCAAAAAATGATTTTTTTGAGATCTTACCATCTCCTGGGCTCGGTGCAGAGTCCAGGAAATCAAGACAAAGTACAGCACACAAGGAATAAGGAGGGAGGGAAGTGTGGGGGTTCTGACACTGTGGACTCTCCCAGCTCAGTCGACCCATGCACCTGCTTCATGGAAGAGAGGAAAGAAGATGAGTCACGCCTTTAACACACAGTGACCTTCCTCACTAGTAAATGTGCCTCCAAAAGTGTCCAAGAACTCAGTGCCAGAGCCAGGCTGGCTGCATGAGAATCACCAGGGAACTTTTGCAAACATAGGCCCCTACTGGGTCCAAATGTATTCATCTCTTGAAGAGGAAGAGAGAGGCAGAACAAGGAAAAGGATGGGAAGAAACCAGCCTTGTGCACAGGAGGATGCTGGGATTCCTCCTGCACGTTTAGTGCAATGCATCCAATTTCACAAGGTCACAGAAGCTCAGAGAGGTAAACCTGCCCAAGTTCTCATAATTTGTAACTGGCAAAACCTGCCCAAATCTCTGTCTCTAGAGATATTTCCACCTGCTTCAACTCTGGAGCTGTCTTAGTTGTAAAGATGACAGATTCCACTCATCACTCACTTTTGTTTGCAGATATTGCCTAAGGTCCCTTGTGAATATTTAGGTCAGGGCTGTTTTTTTGAGTTTTCTGTTTGTTTGTTTCTTGTTTTTTTTACAAAGCAATCTTGTGGAAAGAACCCAAAGTGGCTCCCCCATTTAAGACCCTGTAAACAGGGAGACCAGAATCTGGAGTCCTAGTCTGGTTTCCACACCTTCCTTAGATTTCCCTGGGTGTAAAATCCAACAACAATCTTTGACGAATTGCCTCCCCTAGAGGACAGATGGGGGAAGTGTTAACTTTGGTTTTTTTTTTTTTTTTTTTTTGTCTTTTTTCAGACAGAGCCTCGATCTGTCGCCCAGGCTGGAGTGCAGTGGTGCCATCTTGGCTCAATGCAACCTCTGCCTCCTCAGCTCAAATGATTCTTGTGCCTCAGCCTCCCGAGTAGCTGGGACTACAGGCAGACGCCACCACACCTAGCTAATTTTTGTATTTTTAGTAGAGATGTGGTTTCGCATATTGGCCAGGCTGCTATCGAACACCTGGCCTCAAGTGATCCACCCCCTTCAGCCACTCAAAGTGCTAGGACTACAGGCATGAGCCACCATGCCCAGCCACTTTGCTATTTTATTTTAATAGACAGCTTCGAGGTCCAGTATGAGTTCACAGATTAGGGAAAGTCACAGGCAAAGAAGAATACTTTGCATTCAAATAGTAGAATGTTTTCATTTTCAAAGAGCTCTCACCTGCCATCTAATCTTGTTTTCCTAGGAGTCCTGGAGGAAAAGTAGATGTGGTTTCCAATCCCACTTTCCAGAAGAGGAGACTGAGGCAGAGGCTTTGCAGATACACAGAGGACATGTGAGGACAGGTGAAGGTCATGATCATTGTCAGTCCCCTCCCTCAACTTGACATTCCCAGATCTGGTGGACTTCCAGCCAGAGGAGACAGAAGGACTGGATCACTCAACTCTGCCATGGGTGCCGGGACCCAATTTTTCCCTGGCTAACTCGGTCACATCCTGTCTGGGATCTCCAACTACTACCCATCCCACAAGTCTCAGCTAAAACAGCAATTCAATGCGGAACTTATTTCTGAGGCTCCAGGATTGGGCCAGGCCCTCTCCATGGCTCTCTGTGCTTCCCCTACTGCAGAACTTAGCACCCGTATGTCACTACTTGTTCAAACATGTGTCTTTTGTATGCTCTCCACATTATCTGCAGCATCTGCCAAGAATAATAATGAATGGTAAAACCTAATCTCTATTGAATGTCGATGATGCACTTTTAATGTGACATCTTATTTAATCCTCACTATATCTGCAAGAGTAGAAGCTATTAGTAGCCAATTTTCAGATAAGAAAATCAAAGCACAGTTTCTATAACTTACCCAAGCAGCTAGCTAGGAGGCAGCTCAGTTTGAGCCCAGGGAATCAGATTCCAGACACCATGTTCTCAATTACTAAAGCAGATACCTCCCCAGAATCTAGTAGGTGGTTAATGAGTCTTTGTGGAATAAATGAACAGAAGGACAAGCAGATGGATGGATACACAGGTGGATGGGTGGATAGATGGGTGGATGGAAAGATGGGTGGGTGGGCAGATGGATGAATGAATGGATGGTTGAGTAGGTGAAGGGATGGCTGAGTAGGTGGAGAAATGGATGAGTGGGTGAATGGGTGGAGGGATAGATAAATGGATGGACGGGTGGGTGGATAGATGGGTAAATGAGTAAATGGGTGGATAGATGCATGGGTGAGTGGATGGATAGATGGGTTGGTGGGTGGGTAGGTGGATGATAGCTGGTGCATAAGAGAGTGGGTTGGATGGATAGATGGGTGGGTGGGTGGATAGATGGGTAGGTGGGTGGATGGATGTATGCATGTCTGGATGGATGGATGGATGGATGGATAGATGGATGGATGGACGGAAGGGTGGACGGATGGACAGACAGATGAACAGATGGACTTGAGCATTTATTCGGGGTCCTCCAAAGAATTGAGTGATTTCACTATGGTGTGTCCTCACCTGCAGGCGGGTGGGCAAGGGGGCTTATCTCTGTAATACTCATGATTATGGGTAGTGCTCAGCCTTAGTCGCCACTCTCAGAACACTTTATTGACTAGGAAAGTCAAAACTGGCATTGATAACTAATGCAAGTTACAGCTATAACTAACAGAAGATGTTGAGTGATGACAGCTGGGCAACCAATAATCAATAACTTGGCTCTGTCATGTTACTGCCATGCTGGGCAGGTAGAGCCAGGGGTTCCTTAATCCCTCTATCACATTGAGGATGCTTATCAAGATTTCCCCAACCATGGGGACAGGGATCTTATCAAATACTTGCAGTTCACCCCAAAACGTTCACCCTCTTCATTCCACCTGCACATGACCTTCGGCTCAAAGACATTTCCAGTCCTCCAGGTCAGCCCTTCTTCCAGCCTTTGAATTAACCCTGATGACCACCTGCCCATTGGGTATCTTCACCTTTCATCACACGGCCTTTTCCAAGACTATCCTTCAATCCAGCCCTCACTAAACGCTGGAACTGTTGTTGACAAAATCCAGAACAAGCTGGGTGGGGGATGCAGGTGGGAAGCAGGCTGTAGTAATGGGGAAAATTTCTAAGCAATCTCGAACACAGGAAAGAAACTGAACAGGTAAGAGAGAGGCAGTCCAGACAAGAAGTGTTAATTTTACATAACTGAACCTGAAGATCAGGGCGGCATGGCAGACCACAAGATAAATATGATATAGACTCCTTTTTAAAAAAAGGATAAACATCCACCCTTTCCTACTGACAACTGTGCTTCACATACTGCTAAGGTCTTTAGTAAAGGCGAGTCAGAAAAACTGGGTATTTTATGCAATACAGTAAGAAGGCCCATAAGCAAGTCTGTTCCTGACACCACCTTCTAGGATAACCCCTGTGATTCTGGTTACACCTGTCCTAAAGTTGTCTGTCACTCCTGCCGTTGGAGGACTACCATGAGAGAAGAACCATAGTGAAGTGGTTAAGAGTGTGCACCCAGGGAGGAGCCAGATGGCTTCAAACCATTACTATCTAATACCGAGCAAGTTACATAATGTTCCTGAGCCTCAACTTTCTCATCTGTAAAGTGGGTATGACGTCATCCATTAATCAAATTCTAGGTGACCATATACTAAACACCAGAGACACAAATGACAATCAGGAACAGGCATGGCCCTGGCCCTCATGGTGACTACCGTCTTGAAGGGGAAGGATGACACGCACAGAAATAGGAAGCCGTAGCTGAGCTAGTGTCTACCACAGAGAGGCACCTGGTGTCATGAAAGCAGATAACGGGGTTGCTGTGACTGAATCAGTGTGGCCAGGCGTCCCTGAGGTTGTAGTGACTGCACTGTCAGATGAGACTGTGACCAGGTGAAGAGGCAGAGAGAGGGAAAACCTTTCCAGGCAGAAAGAGCAGGATGTGCAAAGGCCCTGTGGCAGGAAAAGAGCAAAAGATGTGCAAGAGCCTGAAAGAGGCCAGAGAGAGCAAGTGAATATGTGGATAATCACAGCACCCACATCATACAGGACTTGCAAGAAATTGAGACCCTCTCTGTAACAGATTCAGTAATGACTAAATAGAAACTATCTCTTAAAAGCACAGGATGAGGCTCCTTGGTGGTATTTCCCATGTGAGGCTGCCATGGACTCAGAGGCCATGTTCAACCTGCCTGTAGACAACCTCCAAGCCAGCTGGACACACATACACCCTCAGGCTGAGAATACCCCGGACAGAGTCCTGGATGCTTGAAGTCATGATAAGTATCCAGAATGACATAGAATTCTAGCCAGGCATGGTGGCTCACACCTGTAATCCCAGCACTTTTGGAGGACGAGGTGGATCATCTGAGGTCAGGAGTTCGAGACCAGCCTGGCCAACATGGTGAAACTCCCTCTCTACTAAAAATATAAAAAAATTAGCCGGGTGTGGTTGTGGGTGCCTGTAGTCCCAGCTACTCAGGAGGCTGAGGCAGGAGAATCGCTTGAACCTGGGAGGCAGAGACTGCAGTGAACTGAGATTGCACCATTGGACTCCAGCCCGGGCAACAGAAGTGAAACTCCGTCTCAAAATGGAAGAAAGAAAAAAAAAAAGAATGACACAGAATTTGCTAAAGAGGGAGAAAGGGCTTTCTTCCAAAGCTAGGCCTGGTTTCTACAGAGTCTTTCAGATGAAAATTAAGCAGCTCTTTGCAAGCACCTGAGAGGAGAACCCCTCACCCTGATGAATCAGGCACACGGGCAGAACCGAGACAATTGGCTGCGTGCATGTGAACAAGCTTATGGTGGAAATGCAGTGCTTTATTTGTTTGGGGTGGTTTAATCACCAGGAGGGAGAAGCTTCTAAAGCAGCATTCAGAGGTGGCTGTTGCCTGGGTTTTCTGGAAGGCGGAGGCAGTGAGGATGAGGGTTTCCATTTCATCTACAGGCCCCTTGCAGAAGGAGCTGGGGAAAGCTTTGCAGCCATCTGCACACTGTTTGCCATCTTGTCTGGCTGGTAAGCTGAGCTCCAGATGGGGGCGGATGGAATAGCTCTTGCCACCGTATTTGGAGAGAGATGGCAGGGAATTTAGCCCCCGTGGAGAAGACAGGAGCAGGCAGGTGCTGGACAGCGCTGCCTAGGCCCCTGGAAGTGAAGTGTCCAACCCGACACCCTCTAGGTGCCACTAAAGCAGCCCAAGAGGATCCTCTCTGTCCATCTCCATCCTGGCACCTACAGACACTTGGAGAGGTCCTTCACATGGGAACTCACAAATGCACACTGACAACCCCCACACGGAACTCTCATATGTAACAAGTGAAAAGACAGGATGCCAGTTAAACTTGAATTTCAGATAAACAACAAACCATTTTTTAGGGTAAGCAAGTCCCATATATTGCATGGGATATATTTGCACCAAAAAAAGAAAAAAAAAAGGTTAATGAGAAATTCAGGTTTAATTGGACATCCTGTATTTTACCTGGCAAGCCTAACCCTGCGTAAACACAATCTCGAGCTTGAAACTCACAGAGAAGCCACCGCCGTGCTCACACACGTGCACAAACCCATATACCTTACAGAGGCAAGGGCTGTGATGACGGTCCCCACCCTTGCATACTTCTCTGTCCTCTGTCTGGGCTCAGAGTAAACAGGGGGTCACCTGGCATCCACGTCTAAGCTGGGCTTGGAGGTGTCCTAATCAAGCAGGATGCTGACCTGCACTTTCCCAGCTCAGCCAGGGCTGCAGCCAGGCCTAGCTTCCAGTCTCGGGCCTAGAACACACAGCACAGCCCCAAACCTTGGAAGAAGGCTTCATCTCAAGGGCCACTGGTTCAGGACCTATTAGAAACCCCTCTTCTTTCCTCTGTTTCTGCTGCCATTGCCCCAGTCTCTGACCCTGCCACTCAATCACTCTATAAACACAGCAGGTACTAGGGGTGGCTCTGGGCTCAGCACTCAAGACAATGCCCCCGGTAAAGCCACAGTCTAACAATGACAGTCAACCACGTATCAGCAACAGCCCTGCCCCACAGGTGCTGAGTGCGCACAAGGCCGGCGCTGTGAACGTGTTCTCAACAGTGATCTCACTGAACCGTCATGGCAGCTCTAGGATGCAGACAGCAGCATCACATTACCCCATTTTACTTACGAGAAAACTGAGGCCTGAAGAAGGCAAACACAGGCCTCGGGATTTGCAGTAACATTGCCAGGAATGTTTGAGAAAGCAAACTTCTCAGAGTGAGGCAGTCTGCCAGAGCTCAGAAGCCAGAGCTCCTGTTAGCAGGGGCTGGGGGGACTGTGGGGTGGGGGCAGACAAGCGGGTAGGGGCTGGACCCCCCCAGGACACCAGGGTGCAGACTGGTTTGAGTAAAAGAAAGAGAGGCGGTCGTGCCATCATCTGCAGAAGATGATGTCTACAGGGGACAGCACCATGTGAGCCCTTGGGGAGCCGGAATACTGGATGGAATTTTGCACAGGATGCCAATTAAGCACAGATCCCTCTCTGACCTAGACAGCCCACCTCCAGGAACATCTCACAGAAATGCAGGCACAGAGCACCAAGTGATGTCTGTGAGGAAATTCATCAGAACACCGTCTGAGACTGGGAAAAGGCAGAAACCATCCAAAGACGAATCGGTGCAGGGCTGGTTAAACGAAGCCTGGTGCATCCACACGTCAGAATAACTGCTGGGAGAAGAAGGTGGCACCCAGGTTCCAACGTGAGACAATGTCAAAGACATGCTGCCTGAAAAGCAGGCTTCTCCAAAGAATATATATAGCATTATTCCATTTTTACTTTTTAAAAAAGATTACAATAAACACTTATGTGCAAATGCATGTGCATGTGTGCACAGAGGAAAAAGGTGCGGACAGGAAAAGAAAACCGAACTCTGCGTGTTCTCACTCATAAGTGGGAGTTGAACAATGAGAACGCATGGACACAGGGAGGGGAACACCACAAACTGGGGCCCGTCGAGGGTGGGGGACAAGGGGAGGCAGAGTGTTAGGACAAATACCTAATGCATGCGGGGCTTAAAACCTAGATGATGGGTGAATAGGTGCAGTAAAGCACCATGGCACATGTACACCTATGTAACAAGCCTGCACACTCAGCACAGGCATCTCAGAACATAGAATAAAAAATAAAAAGAAATCAAAGAAAAAGGTGTGTAGAGGTATACCCCAACCCTTCCCAGTGTTAACTCTGAGAAGCAAGATCAAGAAAAGCAAATCAAAAGGAAGTTTTATTTTTTGTTTTCTATATAAATTTTTTTTTTTGTTTTTTTGTTTTTGGAGACATAGTCTCGCTGTATTGCCCAGGCTGGAGTCCAGGGACACAATCTCGGCTCACTGCAACCTCCTCCAAACTGCAACCTCCTCCTCACTGCAACCTCCTCCTCAAAGCAACCTCCTCCTCACCACAACCTCCTCCTCACTGCAACCTGCTTCTTCTGGGTTCAAGTGATTCTCTTGCCTCAGCCTCACAAATATCTGGGATTACAGGTGCGCACCACCAAGCCCAGCTAACTTTTGTATTTTTTGTAGAGACAGGGTTTCACTACTTTGGCCAAGCTGGTCTCGAACTCCTGGCCTGCCCGCCTTGGCCTCCCAAAGAGCTGGGATTGCAGGTGTGAGCCACCACGCCTGGCCTGCATTGCTTGAATTCTCAGACCACATGGACCCTCTCATCTGGCCCAATTGCAAGAGTCCAAGGCAGGAAAGGCAGAAAGCAGGGGCTTACCCCTCCATCGGGACAACGTAGAACAGAGTCAAAAAAGAAAAACATGAATGGATCAGTCAAGAGGGCCATGAATGTGCCCTCCCAGGCACCTACACCTTGCAACTTAAGCCGACAGGCTTTCAAGCTACAGAGTCTTCCTCCCCAGAGACTAGCAAGGACACAAGCCCTGGCCAGGCCCCTCCAGGAGAATGGTCTGAGGGACAAGGTGGGGTGCACAGTCAGGGGTGGCAGAAGGAAAGGGAGACACAAAGCCAAGGAAACCAGGGCACTCCATGCTTCCTGAAGGCCACCAGAACAGGGCGCTAGACATAGCCCCTGTGTACCTGTTTCTACAACAGTCTGAACACAAGGAAAAGGAAAACAAGGAAAATACACAAAGCCCAGCCTCACCTGGAGCAGGTTAAATAAAGGTGTGTGACATTGTCTTCATGTCCTTTGGAATTGGAAATCCAAGCTTCCTCTTCTGTGCCTTTAAGGTCCTGGCTGCTGCCCCACAGCTCCTTTCTCCTCCTCCCTCTTCCTCTTGTTCTGACTCTTTTTTTTTTTTTTTTTTTGAGGTGGAATCTTGCTCTGTTGCCCAGGCTGGAGTGCAGTGGCACAATCTCAGCTCACTGCAACCTCCACCTTCTGGATTCAAGCAATTCCTGTGGATCAGCTGCCCGAGTAGCTGGGATTATAGGTGTCACCACGTCTGGCTAATTATTGTATTTTTAGTAGACACAGGTTTTCACCATGTTGGCCAGGCTGGTCTCAAAGTCCTGGCCTCAGGTGATCCGCCCACCTCGGCCTCCCAAAGTGCTGGCATTACAGGTGTTAGCCACCATGCCCGGCCCTCTTGTCCTAACTCTGCCATCTCTTTGCAGTCTCCGCTGAGCAGCTTTTCCTGGGCCTGCCCTGCCCCCCTCCGGAGCTGCACTCTCAAACCACCCCCCAATGCCCCCTGGCCCTGGCTCCTGCCCCGGGGCTCTGATCCTCAGATGGTGAGGTCTAGAGGGTCACAGTGAGCCAGACTCCCTAGAGAAGCTAAGGCAGAAGCCCTGTGCTAGGCTGTGGGTAACCTGCCCCCTTCCAGCTGGGGCCGAATAGAAGGGGAAAGGCTGCCCCCAGAATACAGGGCTCTCAGAGGCCCTGGGGATCTGTGCTGGCAGTCAGGAGGACTGTCACCTCAGCGCAGTTGCCCGCAAGGAGGGCTGTGCAGGAAGCTGCATGTTGCTCAGAGAATAAAAAAAGGAAATTAAATGCACCATCTGGTTATTAGCAAGAGCTTTTGAGGCAGACACTTAAATATGCATGCCTAGATGTTATAAAACTTGGGGGAAATGTTAATTCCAATAACGCCAGTTCTTGTGCTCACAGAAACCATTCTTTTATCTCCCTTCCTAGTAATTTGGGGGCTCCATCCCTCAGAGTGGCAGCACCAAGACAGCTGGCCTCACTGGGTTTTGTAAGCTGTGCAAGGTGAGATCCCAAGCCCTTGCCTGGAGATCCATCTGAGGAAAATGTTAGAACAGGGCAACAAGTTGCCATTTCCTCCCCCCTTTCTCTTCCCCATACAAAAATCAGAAAGCACACTAGCCCAGTGCCCAGCCACAGTTGTGAGGAAACCCTACTCAAAATCCCGGGTTGTGCCCCTGATACCAAAGACCTGCAAAATTGGGACTCACCTGTTGCAACCCTAGCCCAGACTTGTGTACATTTCAAGGGTGGCTGGACCCATGGCCCCCTGGGACGTCAGGGTGGTACAAAGTCCTCTTAACCTAAGACTGTCAGGGTACAAGGACCAGCATTTTTTTTCCTTTTTCTTGAGGGCCAGATGGTAAATAGTGCAGCTTTGCAAGCCATAGGTCTTTGTCCCAACTATTTAACTCTCCATAGTGGCAGGAAAGCAGCCACAGACAATATGCACTGAAATGGGTGTGGCTGTGTTCCAATAAAACTTTATTTGTATGAACAGGCAAGGGGCTGGTTCTGGCCTGGGGGCTACAGCCTGCCTCCTCTGCTACAGGTGATCTCCAAGGGCCCATCCATCTCGTAGAACAGCAGCTGGCACACAGGAGCTGCTCAGATACTTGAAGGAGGAATGGAGAAGGCAAAGAGCCCCCAGTTTGCAGAAGTGAGGGTCTCCCAGCGGCACCATCCTTTGCCATCTCATGCCGAGGGACAAAGCCAGAGCAGGGCTCTCCACCAAGGCTGGGTTCTCCTCCAAGGAAATGTGGTAACAGGACAGAAAGCATCGTGGAAGGTTGGGGGCTTTGGAGTCCCATAAACCACAGTTTGCAAGACCAGGAGCATCCTGCACTTCCTTGCACACATCCTGGGTGGATGCTGGAGCATCTAGTCTTAAAGTGAATCTTTTCCCACTCCTCCCCCAGCTGGCCTCCATTACACTTCCAGCAACAATGTGGTGTATGTACACAATGGAATACTATTCGGCCTTCAAAAAGAAGGAAATCCTGCCATTTGAGACGACATGGAAGAGCCTGGAGGATACTACGTTAAGTGAAATAAGCCAGGCACAGAACGACAAATACCACCTGATCTCACCTATATGTGGAATCTAAAAAAGTTGAACTCGGCCAGGCATGGTGGCTCATGCCTGTAATCCCAGCACTTTGGGAGGCTGAGGCCAGCAGATTCCTTGAGCCCAGGAGTTCGAGACCAGCCTGCATAACACAGCAAGACCTCATCTCTACAAAAAATACAAAAATTAGTGGAGCGTGGTGGTGCATGCCTGTACTCCCAGATACTCAGGAGGCCGAGGTGGGAGGATTGATTGATCTTGGGAGGTCAAGGCTGCAGTGAGCCAAGATCACACTCCTGCACTACAGCCTGGGCAACAGAATGCAATTGTCTCAAAAAAAAGAAAGAAAAAGTGAAGAAAAAAGTTGAATTCACAGAAGCAGAGTAGAATGATGGCTGCCAGGGTGGGGACATGGGCAGATGCCAAAGGACACAGAATGTCATTTTTAGAGAGGAAGAATAAGTTCAGGAGATCCATGGGACAACATGGTACCTATAGTTAATAACAACATATCATACACTTGGAAATCACTAAGAGAGTAGATTTTTTTAAGTGTTCTCACCACAAAAAAATAAGTCTGGGAGGTGATATGTTATTTAGCTTGATTTAGCCATTACATAATGTATACATACTTCAATCACATCATGTTGTATACTCTCTTGTACATAATTTTTGTCAATTCAATAAATTCAACAACTCCAAAAAACAAGACATTTTCTTTACAAAAATAATTATTAAAAATAAAATTCAGAATTCTATTTTATTTATTTATTTATTTTTGAAAGAGAGTCTCGCCCTGTCACCCAGGCTGGCTGAAGTGCAGTGGTGCGATCTCGGCTGACTGCAACCTCTGTCTCCCAAGTTCAAATGATTCTCCTGCCTCAGCCTCCCAAGTAGCTGGGATTACAGGTGTGTGCCATCACACCTGGCTAATTTCTGTATTTTTAGTAGAGACAGTTTCGCCGTGTTGGCCAGGCTGGTCTCGAACTCCTGACCTTAGGTGATCCACCAGCCTCGGCCTCCCAAAGTGCTGGGATTACAGATGTCAGCCACTGCACCTGGACAGAATATAAAAGATTGTTTAATTCAACTAAAACATTAAAACAGATTATTTCTATAAGTGGTAATTTTTCTAACATGTTTTGGTCAAAATAGTCTCCTTACCCATCCACAATTAAATGGTTAATTGACATTTGATTGGATTTTGATAAAGTTTTCAAATCATGATTGACTTTTCCAATGTACAGTAAAATGTGTTTGAAAATATTTCATAAAAATTAATATTTAAAAATGGTCAGGCATGGTGGCTCATGCCTGTAATCCCAGCACTTTGGCAGGCCAAGGTGGGCCGATCACTTGAGGTCAGGAGTTTGAGACCAGCCTGGCCAAACCTCATCTCTACTAAAAATACAAAAGTTAGTCGGGCACGGTGGCACGCACCTGCATTCCCAGCTACTTGGGAGGCTGAGGCAGGAGAATCCCTTGAACCTGGGAGGTGGGTTCCCCAGGCTTAGAGCAAAACCCCCATCTTGTCTGTCTCCACTCTCATCCCAGGCAATCGCGGTCATTTCCACAGCCTCAACCACTGTCTACCCGGGATGCCTCCCAAGCCCGAGTCTCCAGCCCAAACCTGCCTTCCTAGCCCCAGACCCATCTGTCCTGGCACACATTGCCCCCTGGCTCCCAAGCAACCTCAGCCAATGAGTCCAGCGTCAACTTCCTGTCCTTGCCTGACACTGTCAGCCCTGAGATCAGACTTGACCATTCACCTCCGGTACCTGATAGGTCCGTCAGTCCTTTGGCACATATCCCGCGAACATTCCCCAAACCAGGCACCGGACTCCACACATCAACACCGTCATGTGAGTCACCAGCATCCCTGACAGGGACCCCTGTCCCAGCCTCCAACTCATCTCCTTCCTGTCCCTTTGAGTTCTGTGTCACATACCAGAGTCCACAAGAAGAAAAATGACCACCTTAATGAAATTAAAAGAATTGAGAAGACATTTCCCTATGGTCCAAAGTCTTTCCAACTGAGAAACACATATCAAGATCCAGCCTGCCGGCCCTGCGGTTAAATGTTCCTGAAATAATTAAAGCCCAGGGCAAGACAGCCCCCACTCCACAAGTATTCCCAGCACAGCAAGACTTGCTTCTCCGCAGGGGTTTGAAATGTTCAGTGTGTACCCTGCCCCTCTCTGTCATAGCTAACAGGAATGTGCTCCGTGTCTTCTTCCTGCTCAAAGGACCGTCCACCAACCTGCGCAGGCAGCACTTTCAGCCGGGGGGATGCGAGAACTTCCCACCATTTCCCACTTACGCACTGCATTCCTCAGGAGCCTGCCTCACAAATTACAAGAGCGCCACGGCAGACACACCACATTCCAGCGGGTGGACAGGTCTTCATGTCAGCTTGAAATATCGTCACCAGGGAAATATCTACATCTCCGGAGAGAGAGCTTCAGCCTGTGTAGTCCAGCTGTGCTCAAACGGAAATCCAGAAACCCAGATGTTGATCCAGACACCCTGACTCAGACAGCCAGCTCTGCAGGTCCCCAGCATGGGAATGAACTGGGTGGGCCACTTGCCCTGCCTGCCCACATCCCTGCCTCCAGGAATCATGGACCCTGAGAACCAGGGGGATGTGGTGGGGAACAGGCAAGTCTTGTGCAGAAAGCCAAGTTGCCACCCAAATCCACTCTGCAGTCCAGGTGGGTGATATTCTGGTCTGCACCACAGCAGTGCATGAGGGGATGGAGGATGGAGTCTAGACAAGCCAAATGTAAAAAGATATTGCCCAAGTATTTTGTGCTTTGTCTGTGTTACAATGCTATGCCCAGGACAGCGTGGTGGCTCACACCTGTGATCTCAGCACTTTGGGAGGCCGAGGCAGGCAGATCACCTTAGGTCAGGTGTTTGAGACCAACCTGGCCAACATGGTGAAACCCCATCTCTACTAAAAATACAAAAATTAGCTGGGTGTGCTGTTGGGCACCTGTAATCCCACCTACTCAGGGGGCTGAGGCAGGAGAATCACTTGAGCCCAGGAGGTGGAGGTTGCAGTGAGCGGAGGTCATGCCACTGCACTCCAGACTGGGCAACAGAGTAAGATTCCATCTTTAAAAAAAAATAAAAATAAATAAATGTTATGCGCAGCATTTTCCATGTACTGTCTTATTAGCTCAGTAAATCCCATATAACCTTCCTATGAAAGTGTATCTCATTTATCTCCATTTTATAGATGAGAAAACTGAGGCCCCTGGAGTAGTAGTAATTTTCCAAGACCGCATTGCTCATAAAGGGTACAGCAGGGACCCAAGCTCCACACTCTCACCCTCAAACATTTCCACAAGCGTAGACCAATGGCTCTCAACTGGGGTGGTTTTGCTCACGTACCACTCCCTTGCTCCATGGCATTTGAAACCACCTGGAGACATCTGGGGTAGCCAGAGCTGGGAGGGTAGAAGGCACCTAGAGGATGGAGAGCAGAGATGCTGCTAACCCTCCTACAATACCCAGGACGGCCCCGCCACCACCACCACTAATGGTCTCACCCCAAGTGTTGTCACTGTGCCAAAGCTGAGAAATCCAGGTTTCTCCTCAGCAAGAAGGGAAAATACCTGCAACGTGGATGCATCTCTACAGGAGGCCCAGGCTGACAATAACCTTCCTCATCTGGATTCAACCCTGGATGCTTTTACCTGGTGCATCCATCAGGGATTTCAGGGACTCCAATGAGTTATTACCCTTGAATGCTCGGTTCCGACAGACAACCCAGAAATCTCTGCCAAGGTGCCTGGTCTTGGGGAAGACTCAGCAAATGGTTGAGGTAGATAACCAGATACCTAGGAGAGACATTTCTCTCCCTCCAGGAGGAGCTGGGGGTCAGACACACCCTGGGATCATTCACAAGCAGTCAATAAAGGCTTGGGGAGGGCCAGGTTTTCTAGGCCTTCTCAATGGGGTGGGTGTTTGTGTTTACACAAGAAGCCTGTGAAACTTCTGATATTGGCAGGAAATCAATGCCTCCCACTCCCCACCCTCCACCCCCCTATCTCTCCACCATAAACACATGCCCTGCAACAGGACTT
Organism: Pongo abelii; assembly: GCF_028885655.2. Taxonomy (NCBI): domain Eukaryota; kingdom Metazoa; phylum Chordata; class Mammalia; order Primates; family Hominidae; genus Pongo; species Pongo abelii. The sequence goes on from NC_072003.2 coordinate 5,414,873, forward strand.
GGCACTTAGGGGCTCCTGGGGGCCCGATTTATGTGCTAAAACATCCTCTAGCCACCAGCGAATAAAGCAACCCGTTGCCACCCAACCACAAGAGCACAGCCTGGGAGCCAGTCCAAGGGACAACCAGTCCCACTAAAACCTCAGCCATCCAGAGCACCAGGCCTGGTGATGAGAAAGAACATTTTATCCTTAAAAGCATCTGAACGCCCATGCTGCTTCTTGCAGAGAAAAGTCCAAAATAATCTGCCATTAAAGAACGAGGATGGTTTTGACATTTTTGCCAAGCTAATGGTCTACACAGACAAAATCTCATAAAAGGGCACTCTGTTCTTCTTGATCCACTCAGACATGGCCTGAGAGTGAAGAAATGGGCTCTCCTCCTCAAAGAAATCACTGCTGATCCTCACACCAGCCTGACACAGCTTCATGGGTTCTTCAAAGAGAGTATTCCCATAGAAACTAAAAAGGAAGAGGAATGTGTCTGGCGGGCATTGTGGGCAGCAGTGGGCTTTGGGCCAAATTTTAAGTTTGAAAATCAAGATTCCCTCTTTTCGAGGGGCCGCCGGACTGAGCAGATACAGGCACCGTGAAAAGAGGGTACCATGTTCAGATGCGGGAAACAAGGATGGTTTGTGTTCAGTTCCTCCATCATCCTTCACATCACGGGATTCCCATTTCCCTCTGTGGACCAGAAAATTCAGTGGGGTTTCTGCCTTTTAAATATTTCTTTATCAATATAACATCCTTCTAGCCTCCAGAAAGCATTTTAACATGGAGATTCTGGCTTAAGATTCTTGTGGGTCTGTCTGTCTCTCTCTCTGTCTTTTCCTTGAAACAGGGTCTCATTTTGTCACCCAGGCTGGAGTGCAGTGGCATGACCACAGCTCACTGCAGCCCGACCTTCCAGGCTCTAGCAATCCTCCCACATCAGCCTTCCAAGTAGTTAGGACTATAGGCACACATCCCCATACCTGGTTTTTTTTTTTTTTCTTTTTTTTTTTTTGGTAGATATGAGGCTTCACCACGTTGCCCAGGCTGGTCTTAAACTCCTGAGCTCAAGCGATCCTCCCCTTTAGGCCTCTCAAGTGCTGGGATTATTGGCTTGAGCCACCACGCCTGGCCAAGAACCTTATCTCTTGTGATGCGCCCCAGAACAAAACATCACTGCAAAAACACACCAAGGCATAAGTTTCAGTCCTAAGTCCCATTTATTCACCATACACTATGTGCCAGGTACAACGCTAAGAGCTTCTATGGACGAGCTTCCCTTAATCTCAGCAGTAACAGCCCCAGGCAATGTGGCCTGTTGACAGATCCATTTGCCACTGAAGACAGTAAGGCTCACGGAGGGTAAGTGGCGTGTGCCATGTCAGGCATCTAAGGAGTGGCAGAACCAGGATGCAAACCCCAGCTGCCTGGCTCCAGATTCACGTTCCCAAGGTCCCACTACACTTGGTCACTCCGCTGCATTCTGGTATCCTGGTCTTTGGCAGAGTCCACGTAAAAGAGGGAGGTAGAGGGAGTGAGTGGGACTTCACGCAATAAAGTTTCCCGGCGTTACACTGCCACTGTAATTGTGTCCCCAGCCAGGACCTCTCCCTTCTCATCCTTTCTGAGATCGGCCCTGGAAAACCTTCCAGAGAACTGTCCTCCTTCTCCCGGGATCTCAGAGAAAATTCACCTGAGTTCAGTGTCCAGGTGACCCAAGCTCTGAATGCGGTAACGTGCACGGGGAGATGAGGATGTCACCATGAGCAAGCCTCCCAGACAGCATCCGGGAGCAACCACAAGACTGGACAAGTAGGGCTCTGATGCCGGCCACAGTGAGGAGGGCTGCCCGTGCTGCCTAAATGGGTTCAGAATGAAGGTCGCCCTCTCTCCCATGTGGGGCTCATTAACCACGAATCAAATTATTAAGACAAGCTCAGCTGAGCAAATGGTCAAACATAAAAACATGTGGAAGGAACAAAGAGGTCAACCCCATTATCCATCAAAAACCATCAAGGTGGCGGCCCTCACTGAGGGGTACAGCTCTCCAGCGGGCCCTCATCTGCCCTCCAAACCCATGTGCCTCCCTAGAGGAAGGCCAGCAAAGCCACACAGGAAGAGCTGGTGTAGGAAAGCAGAAAGTGAACCCCACAAGGCCAGGCTGGCCACGGAGACAAATCCCACACACACAGGCCGGGTGACTCAGGGGCCCACGTGTGCAGGACACCGGGAGCTCACAGGGACAGCGCCCCAGGGGATGCAAGGAACTTTGCCTCTCTGTCCCTCTCTGTAGGGGTGGAAAGAGGAGAGCGATTTCTGGGATGGAAGCCATCTGCCTCCTCTGAACTGTCGCTGCCCAACCAGAAAGGGAAGAAAAACAGGGAGATGCGGGGCAGGTGAGGAGCTGGGTGAGCGCCGCCAGCCCGCAGCCCAGCAGAGCAGGGCTTGGCCAAGCCTGGCACCAGGGACTTCCCCACTACCCCCACCACAAGCCCCACGCCGGGTGGGACCGACAGAGTCGCAGACAGATGCCCCAGACAGGATGCCCAGCGCAACCTCCGCCCCTTCCCCTGCTGGGGGCCCCCAGGACGCGGGGCTCCCCTCCCCTTTTGGCCAGCCGCAGAGTCCAGCGGGTCTCCCGCCCAGGGACGTCGTGGGAGAATCAGGAAGTCGAAGCCACACAGCCAAGAAGGGGCAGCTGGCGTCTGGGAGGCCGTCACGAGCTGTCACTCCGCGCCCGCCGAAGTTGCCGCTCAGTTACCAACTTCAACCCGAGGCCGGCCACGGAGCCTCCCGCCGCCCCTACCCCGCGCCCCCGGCACCCCCGGACCCCCGCGCCCGCGTCACTTACTCCTCTGCCGTCGCCACCTGTCTGGGTGCCGGTCTCCTCCCTGCCCGGCCGCGGCGCGTCCTCCCCGTCCTCGCAGTCCTCGGGCTGTGCGCTTCCCCCCTCCAGCCCCAGGCGCAGCCGCTTCTCCTCGGGAGGGACGTCGTCCTCCTCCCTCCTGGGCCGGCCATCCCTGCCTCGGGGCTTGCCAGTGGCTTCGGAGCTGCCGGAAGGGCTGGCCATGGCTCCGGGGGCTCTGCCTGCACTTGGGGAAGAGGAAGGACCCGGCGCGAGCGGCCTCTCGGCGGAGCTGGAGCGTCTGAGCGCGGGCTCGGTGGGTCCGCGCGGCGCGCAGCTGGGCATCGGGGCCGGCGCGGGCTCCTCCGCGGGCCTCTCTTGGCTCTCTGCCGCCCTCTGCTGGCCGCTCGTGCGCACCGCGGACACGGCGGGCCGGGGCCTGCGCCGCGCTCACCTGCCCCCGTCCAGGCGGTCGCTGTCCCTTGCCCGTGGCCAGGCCCGCTCTGGCCAGGCCCTGCACCTCCTCCCCGCCCCAGCCAGGTTGCACCCCGATGGTCTCCCTGCCCAAGGAGGAGAGAAGAGAAGGGACGTCCCGAGAGGGTGGACATCGGCCACAGCCACCTTGTCTTTGCTCTTACCCTGTGTCTTGCATGATTTGGAGGTGGTGGGAAAACCGACGCTGCTCAATTCGTGGAGAATTCCGCCTGCAGGATGGCATGAATGCACCTTCGCATTGCCTACCAACAGATCTTTTTTGAGCATCACTGTGGACCAGGTGTGGTGATGGGGGAGGGGATATTGCGGTGAACATGACAGGCATTGCCTTCACCCAGTGGGGCTCAGCGCTGGGTGACAAGGCATTGAGAATGGACATTGTCAACTGGGCAAAAGGAGGCCAGGGAGAAGTGCTGGGTGCATGAGAATTGAAAAAGACAGGAGGCTCAGCAGGTTTTGGAGCTGGGAGAGGGACAGCAGCAGCGGCTGTTCCAAAGGAAGCAACAGCTGAGAGAGGTCTCAGAGAGTTGTTCTCAGCCCAGTGGAGCGTGTTCAGGCAGAGGGAACAGCGTGTGCAAAAGCCCAGAGGCTGGGAAAGAAGCAGAAAGAGGACTGTGGGGCTGGAGCGTGCTGGGCAAAGGGAGAGAGGTGTGGTGGGCTGACAGATTGCCTGGGACCCAGCCGTGCAGGGACAGAGGAGATAGGGGATCCTTGCAGGCCCCCAGTCGGGGTTCAGGCACAGAGACAATGCAAGTGGGCAAAGGGAGGAGACGTGGAGAAATATTTTGGAGGCATGCCCTGATGAATGAGCCCAGGATGCACCCTTAGTGTCAGTGTGGAGCTCCTTCCTTGGCTGTGTGATGAGCTGAACCCGGGGGTATTTTCTGGATATCGAGGTGCTACACCCAGAGTCCAGGACAGGCTAAGTGAGCACCAGCAGCTCCCGGCCTACCTCAAAAGCAGGAGAGACAGGGGAGACTGGGGAGGCCGGGGAGACAGGGGAAGGCAGGAGAAGCCAGGGAAGCAGAGGAGGCCAGGGAGGCATTGGAGGCAGGAGAGGCTGGGGAGGCTGTGTCCTTTCCATGATTCTGCCCAGGATCCTAGGCCCCTGTAGTCCCTGAGCTTCCCCACCCCAAGCGCTGGAAACATGTTGCACAATGGTCTCCCCACTAAGCTCCTGGTGGCGGCCCCTACCCTGCTGTGCTCCCTATTTCAACCCTAACAGCTCTCACAGTGGGCAGCACATAGTAGGTGCTCAGGAAAAACTGGTGCTAGAGCACATGGGTGTGCTCAGCACCTTCCTCTCTCTTCCAACTGTCCCGTGTCACGAAATAATTCTGCTAACGACACATGGGCTTTGAGACCCTCTTCTATTACTTTCCATATGCTAATCCATCTATACCTCACAGCAGCCCTGAAGGTGGGTGCTATTAGGATGCCCATTTTACAGAGGAGGAGACTGAGGTATAAAGAGGGTAAGTGACATAGGCACACTACAGGGGCCAGGGCCAAGTGACCGCAGCACTCAATCCCCAAAGGCAAGGTGGACGCAGTTACCACAAAGGACAGCAGAGTTAAAGCTGCAACCAGAATAGCCTGACTCACAGAGACCTATGGTGCCAGCTGATCGTGGCATTCCTAGAAGTGAAATAGATAGGAAGCCTGCCACATTTTTACTTGATCTGTGTTTGTAGAAGAGTTCTAGGTCAGGTGAGCGGAAGTCTAATCTGAATCATAAAAGCAGAGTCACAGTCCCCAGTCAATTCCCAGACATAAGCCAGTTCACAGACCCACAGGACCTTGTCCGAATGGGAAGCCAGGTCGCCTCCAGAAAGGACTCTGCTCCACTGCCAAAAATTTATACTGTCAATCTTTCTCCCAGCCTGCCCCCAAAGGAATACACAGCCTTTTACCAGGATGACTGAACAGCGGAAAAGGAACTAATGAGACCTGTGCAGGATCACTGGACACAGGCTGTGAACTGGCACTAGGGCGAGACTAGGGTCTACCCGTCAGAATAGGCATTTTGGAGGTCAGGGGAACGTTGGTGCAAGTTCATGTCATGCTACATCCATTGGGTCCCCAAATCCATCCTCTGCTTATATACAAAGTGGCAATGCTGAGATTCCAATTCAGGGCATCCAACGTAGAGGCTGTGCTCTTCCTCATGAAACATTCTGACACTAGTAACCAATTTAAAAATGCAAACACCTCCTGGGGCTAGCCAGAGTCCTCCAAACAGTCATGTAAATTGGTTCTGTCAAGGATTTCCTCCTACCCCCTCCCCGCTGAGAGCCAGTTGTAAGGAGAGACTAGGGAAGGGCATTGGGTAACTTTGTTGCTAAAAGCTCTTCTGGATAAAGACGTTTGGGAAAAGCAGCAAATAGAGTTCAGCAGAAGAGGTAAGAAAGCAAGTTTATGTTTGACCAGGCACGGTGGCTCACGCCTGTAATCCTAGCACTTTGGGAGGCTGAGGCCGGCAGATCACGAGGTCAAGAGATCAGACCATCCTGGCCAACATGGTGAAGCCCCGTCTCTATTAAAAATTAGCAGGTCATGATGGCACACGCCTGTAGTCCCAGCTACTCGGGAGCCTGAGGCAGGAGAATCACTTGAACCCAGGAGGCAGAGGTTGCAGTGGGCGACAGAACAAGACTCCGTCTCATAAAACAAAACAAAACAAACAAAAAAAGTAAGCTTATTTTTAAGTCTGAACAAATATAGTGGTTTAGGGGTTCTGCAAACACGGCCCCAATCAGGCTACAAGATGTTGTGGCAGCAACTTTTACACCCAGTCACTCCTGGCTGGCTGAGCCACTTTTCAAAATACCCTTGTAAGCTGTACAGAGCAGCTGGCTCCACTGGCAGCTGGCAGGGCCATAACTCACACTGTCACTACTCCCTTCAATCTCCTTCAATAAACACTTTTTTTTTTCTTTTTGAGACGGAGTCTTGCTCTGTCATCCAGGCTGGAGTGCAGTGGCGCAATCTCAGCTCACTGCAAGCTCCGCCTCCTGGGTTCATGCCGTTCTCCTGCCTCAGCCTCCCAAGTAGCTGGGACTACAGGCGCCCTCCACCATACCCGGCTGATTTTTTGTATTTTTAGTAGAGACGGGGTTTCACCGTGTTAGCCAGGATGGTCTCAATCTCCTGACCTTGGGATCTCCCCCCCTCGGCCTCCCAAAGTGCTGGGATTACAGGTGTGAGCCACCGCGCCTGGCCTGGTAAGCACTCTTAATCAATGCAACAGGAACAAACATTTGCTGCAGAGCGGCAACGTGCAGGGAGGAACATGGTTCCACTCAGTCTCAGAAAGCAAAACCTCTTGGCTCTTTGCATCTATGCGAGAACTCGCAGGAAAAGCCCTCTCCGTGGCTGCCAGCCTCACACACTCCCCCTAAGGGGTGAGTTTCTCTTTCCATGTTAATCTATGCTCTGATGTGCCATCTGTCAACCACCACACCATTCTCAGTTGACATTTCAAAGCATCTTTGCTCTGTGAATGGTCACCAGCCCTGCCCTGCAAGCCCCCAGGTGACATTGAACTTAGAGAGAAAACAGGTTTTGGGGTGGATTTCACTTCAGCATCTTGGAGTGTCTGTGTGGACATGAAATCTGTCTCCCCAGCTGTGGGCTGCATCCTTGTTTGTCATCTGGTTTGGTTGATTGGGTCTTGGAAACTCGTGGGTCCCTTTGCAATTTGTGAAGAAGCTGCATGGCCCTTCCAACGAAAGCAAGCAATAGGAACAGAAGCCCAAGACTTCAGATCAAGGTGCAACTTAAAGCAGCCTCAGTGTAAAAGCAAACAGGAGTCAGAGGGATTTCTAAGGCAGAATCTAGTCCCCAGGGCAGCTATAAGGCAAAGAGAAAGAGAGAGAGAGACAGAGACAGAGACAGAGACAGAAAGACAGAGAGAGATGGGAGGAGACACGAGGCACCCAGGCCTCTGCATCAAAATCCCTACAAGAGGGGATTCCTAAAAATGCAGGAGGCTGAGGTGGGTGCACACAGAAGTTCAAGACTAGCCTGGGCAACATAGCAAGACGCTGTCTTTACAAAAAATACAAAAATCAGCCGGGTGTGGTGGTGTATGCCTGTGGTCCCAGCTACCCAGGAGGCTGAGGTGGGAGGATGGCTTGAGCCCAGGAGGTAGAGGCTGCAGCGAGCCGAGATAGCACCACTGCACTCCAGCCTGGGCGACAGAGTGAGACTTCATCTCAAAAAAATTTAAAAACATTTTTAAAAAGGATCACCCTGGCTACCTGAATGGATGGTAAGAAGGTAAGAGCAGAAGCAAGGAGACCAGCAGGGAGATTCTGCAGTGGGAATTCACAGTGGCTCAGACCAGGCTGCCGCTGAAGAACGGCTGGATTATGTATATATTTTGATGATGAAGCAGCTCACTGACTCTTGAAGAGTGGGCTCTAGGAGACTGTATTTTTAACAAGCTCTCAGAGGATTCCAATGCAGGCTGAAGTTGAAGAACTCCTAATTTAGGGGAAGCTTCTGTTTCATCCTTCGGGAAGTACCTACTGACTTTTCTCCAAGTCACCTCAAAAGAGGTGCTAGACAAGATGTGCTCCAGTGTCTGAACATGTGTGCACAGCTCTAGAGCAGACCTCAGGACACTGAGTCAAAGGTTAGGAGTACAACAGTGAACAACCACCATACTCTTTTCAATGAGCTTTGCATTTAATGAGAGAAATAGAAAGCAAAAAAAAAAAAAAAATCATTTTCAACTCAGAATGGTAAGAGTTATGGTGACAGTATGCCTGGGGCAATGGGGGCACATAGAAGGGGCAGCCAATCAGCCAGTTGCAGTTGTTCATGCCTGTAATCCCAGCACTTTGGGAGGCCAAGGTGGGTGAATCACTTGAGGCCAGGAGTTCAAAAACAGCCTGGCCAACATGGTGAAATCCTGTCTTTACTAAAAATACAAAAAAATTAGCTGGGTGTGGTGGCAGGCACCTGTAATTTCAGATACTCAGAAGGCTGAGGGGGGAGAATTGCTTGAACCCGGGAGGCAGAGATTGCAGTGAGCCAAGATCGTGCCACTGCACTCCAGCCTGGATGGCCAGAGTGAGACTCCATCAAAAAAAAAAAAAAAAAGCCAGGAGGTGGGTGGGCATCCAATCTATATCAGGTGGTCAGAAATACTTCTCCATCACAGGACTCCTAAGTTGAAGACTAGAAAATGGTAGGACTTAGCCAGGTCGATAGGAGAGGTATGGAAGATCATTCCCAGCAGAGGGAAGAGCATGTGCAAAAATTGAGAAGTGAGAGGGTGCGGAGCTGAGAGATGTTCATATAATTGTAAAAAGTGACTAATGTAGAGGTAAGTTGGAGCCAAATCATAACGGCTGTTTGTCATGTTTGTCCTGTAGACAAAGCGAGACAGTAGATGTTTGTAGGCAGGGGAGTAATGATCCACTTTGTGCTATAAAAAGGGCAGTCTGGCTGGAGGAGAGTGGGAGCTGAGTAGACCAGGTAGGAGGCTGAAATACACCAAGTGAGACAAGATGGTTGGCTGGACCAAGGCTGTGGCGGTGAAGATGGAGAGGAGAGGGTAGACTAACTTAACTGAGAAAGAGGGAGGAATGCAGGATGAGGCCCAGGTGTTTTGGAAGCTTGGTGGATGGTGGTGAGCCCAGGCAGAAGAGGAAATCAGGAGAGGAAAGGTAAGATGAGGTCAATGCAAGACACAAAGCCAAGTGGAGATAACAACTGGGCAGTCGGATTCATCAGCCTGGAGTTACACAGAGAGCTCTGGAATGGAAATAAAGAGGAAAGGACTGTGCGAATAGGTGAATCCTCCCTGAATAATGTGTAGAGAAAGGAGAATAGAACACAGGGGACAGAAAAAGGGAAGAGATTTGTTATTAAAACCAACCATCCATGGGACATCTTCCAATAAAACACTTGTTAGAGGTTTCCTCAGTGTGAGTTATTCAGGACCAGAGCTAAAGACCATATTCACAATAAAATAACTGCTGGGAAGGTCTTAATGGAAACATCTAATGCTGCTTTTAAAACAACAACAACAAAAAGGCTTTAGCTACTGCACAGACCCTGGAGCAATTTTTCAGCGAGAGTCTATCAAACAGGAATCTGATCTGAGTCAAGGAGGTGTCATATCAAGTATAAAAATCCAATTTCAATGTCCATAAGAACCTTTCTGCCAGATACAGGAACCTAATCCAGTTGAAGTGATTTTCTACTGATTAATAGGCTGGGAATACACAGGTTGTTGGTTTTTGAGATTTCCTTTCCTGTGCCTTCATGCCAGCTGTGAAAGAGTCAAAAGTCTCCCAACTGTCAAAATAAAAATGACACTTGGTCACAGAGGAAACAGATTACAGGTCAATCACCTTGATGACTTTTTAACTATGAGGAGCCATTAATGTTACCAAATAAGCAAATCTGTTTGCATAACCAGATTTTTATAGGCTACTGGGAATAAAGGTTTTCCTAAGTGGGTGATTTGTGCAACGATGGCCTTAGGGTCTCTGATGGAACAGCTCTGATGAGGAAATGTTCCTTTAATTATGTGGAAGGCCAATTACCATGTTATAGCCACATTGTTTTGCAGATTGCATATAATTTCACCATTTCCATAGCTTCAGCACTATAATTCTGGAGAAAATTCAGGCACCAAGAAGACACTTGGGGCACATTATGCTGGAGATGAAGATGTTCTAGTGAATTCAATTTAAGCTACAACATTAAAGTTATTTTGTTGAATAAAACATAATGCAATAATGAGCTTGTGTATGTCAACTCTATAGTGGAGGTAATAATAGCTAGAGAGAGCATGTCCCTTCTCCTCTTTTTCATGCTCATTAGAGTAATAGATAATGCTATAGAGAGAACCTTTCTGTAATATGTGCTTCATCTCAGGCTAAGCGTGTTTTGTGCAACTGCGCTTCATGAAAGAAAAAAAAAAAGGTAAAGGAACTAATTTGGGAGCCATTCACAAAAGCGCTACCACTTGATGTTATTTTATACTCTGAGATTTCTTATTCCCAGTGCCTACCAGGAATGGACTTTCTGGAGAAGCTCAGATTAATCACTCCTTATGAGAGGTGACAGCCTGCTGGCAGCCCTCACAGCCCTCGCTCTCTCTCGGCGCCTCCTCTGCCTGGGCTCCCACTTTGGCGGCACTTGAGGAACTCTTCAGCCCGCGGCTGCACCGTGGGAGCCCCTTTCTGGGCTGGCCAATGTTGGAGCTGGCTCCCCCAGCTTGCCGGGAGGTGTGGAGGGAGAGGCGCGAGCCGGACCCGGGGCTGCGCGCGGCGCTTGCCAGCCGGCTGGAGTTCCAGTTGGGCGTGGGCTTGGCGGCCCCGCACTAGGAGCTGCGGGCCGGCCCTGTCGGCCCCGGGGAGAGAGGGGCTTAGCACCTGGGCCAGCAGCTGCTGTGGTGGACTTCTCGCCGGGCCTTAGCTGCCTCCCCGCGGGGCAGGGCTCGGGAACTGCAGCCCGCCATTCCTGAGCCTCTCCGCTCCGTGGGCTCCTGTGCGGCCAGAGCCTCCCGGACAAGCGCCGCCCCCTGCTCCAAGGCTCCCAGTCCCATCGACCACCCAAGGGCTGAGGAGTGCGGGCGCACGGCGCGGGACTGGCAGGCAGCTCCACCTGCGGCCCCTGTGCGGGATCCACTGCGTGAAGCCAGCGGGGCTCCTGAGTCTAGTGGGGACTTGTAGAACCTTTATGTCTAGCTGAGGGATTGTAAATACAGCAGTTGGCACTCTGTATCTAGCTAAAGGTTTGTGAACACACCAATCAGCACCCTGTGTCTAGCTCAGGGTTTGTGAATGCACCAATCGACATTCGTATCTAGCTACTCTGGTGGGGACTTGGAGATCCTTTATGTCTAGCTAAGGGATTGTAAATACACCAGTTGGAACTCTGTATCTAGCTCAAGGTTTGTGAATACACCAATCAGCACCCTGTGTCTAGCTCAGGGTTTGTGAATGCACCAATCGACACTCTGTATCTGGCTACTCTGATGGGGACTTGGAGAACCTTTGTGTGGACACTCTGTATCTAGCTAATCTAGTGGGAACGTGGAGAACCTTTGTGTCTAGCTCAGGGATTGTAAACGCACCAGTCAGCGCCCTGTCAAAACAGACCACTCGGCTCTCTGTAAAATGGACCAATCAGCAGAATGTGGGTGGGGCCAGGTAAGAGAATAAAAGCAGGCTGCCCGAGCCAGCAGTGGCAACCCGTTGGGGTCCCCTTCCACACTGTGGAAACTTTGTTCTTTCCCTCGTTGCAATAAATCTTGCTGCTGCTCACTCTTTGGGTCCACACTGCCTTTATGAGCTGTAACACTCACGGGGAAGGTCTGCAGCTTCACTCCTGAAGCCAGCGAGACCACGTACCCACCGGGAGGAATGAACAACTCCAGACGTGCCACCTTAAGAGCTGTAACACTCACCGCGAAGGTCCTTAGCTTCACTCCTGAGCCAGCGAGACCACAAACCCCACCAGAAGGAAGAAACTTCAAACACATTCGAACATCAGAAGGAACAAACTCCAGACACGCCACCTTTAAGAACTATAACACTCACCATGAGGGTCTGTGGCTTCGTTCTTGAAGTCAGCGAGACCAAGAACCCGCCAATTCCGGACACACTTATATACTTGGCACTGGGAGGTCTGTATGGAGCAAGTGAAGAAATCAGCAGAGTGAAGATAGAGGGAGAATAACATGATGGGGGAAAGGTAAAGTTACTGCCATGTTGGTTTCAATTCTGCCACTCATGAATGAGACCTATGACCTCCTCTCTCTAGGACTCTGTTGTTCTTATCTGTAGAGTGGAGGAATAGCAGGGCCTTTTAAAGTATTAACATTTCCTGACCTATCTGTAAAACACTTTCGTTCAAACTGATGGGAATCTTGACTACTTTGCTAAGAGGACATAATAATCATCAAGCTGAATGCACCAAACAACATTGCCTGAAACTATCTAAGCAAAAACTGAGAAAGTTACACAGGACAGACAAACCTCCTATAAGAGTAAGAACTCTTTAGCACATGCATAGTGTGCCAAAGACAATGCTGTGTTCACACCATTCTGCTTCCTGGACAGGCAGAAAGACTACATTTACCAGCCTCCCTTGCAGTTAGTTTGGAACTATGTGACTGCATTTCCACAAATAGAAATGTAAGAAATCACTTCTGGGCCAAGGTTATCAAAGGCAAGTGTGAGCTATGTTCCCTCTCTTCCTATCCATATAGCAACAAGAGAAAAACTCTGAGATAGCAGAATGAAAAGACGGAAACCTCCAGAATCTCTGAATCACTGTTGGACAAGGGCCCCCAAGGAGAATCCCCTGCCCTGCACCAGACTATGCTATGGGTGCCAACACACTAAGAGTTCAGGGTTTATTTGTCTCAGCAGCATTGTCCGGTGTTACACTGACTAATATCCTAAGGTTTGAGAGATCTAGCATATTGTTAATTGAAGCTAGATTTCAATTACACTGAGAACCTTATCTATTTAAAAATAAAAACTCTCCTGAAAAAACAAATAATCCATATTCCTTTTAACCACATGTGGCACATTTGCCAAAAAACAAACAAACAAACAAACAAACAAAAAACCCAAAAGAACTGGCCACATATTAGGCCATAAATAAGTTTCAGAAAAATCCACTATACTATTGACATTACCCAGACCACGTTTTCCTGACCATAATGCAATAAAATTAGAAGTCAACAGCAAGAAGATAGCTAACCATAAGCATACATGTGGAAAATTAAAAATATCCTTTGATGAGTTAAAGGAAAAATCACAATAGAAATTACTAAATATTCTCAACAGAACGAAAACAAAACTTTATATATATATATGTATATATATATTTTTGTGAGTCTTCCAACTTTGTTCTTCTTTTATAAGGTTATTTGGGAAATTCTGGGTCTCCTGAAATTCCTCATACAGTTTTATGCTGTTTGTCAATTTCTGTGGCTGGGATGAACTGGAGGTAGTTGTCATAGACCGGGGTCTGCGTGTCGCTGTCTAGAGCCAGGATCTGCCACACCATGTCCATCTCACTGTCCATCAGCTGGGCCAGAGGGCACTCTCTATGCAGCTTGTCTAGGTAAACTTCCGGGTCCAAGTGCGCCCCGTTCAGATCAGTGGGGTCCAGGGGGTCGGACCCGGCGGGGAGTCCCACCGCCTCCCCTTCCGAGAGGCCGTAATAAAGCTTTAGCATCCTGTGGGCCTTCCGCCGACGCTCCGTGAACCTCCCCCTCAGGCCCTTCTGGGGAGTCCCCAGGTCCACACCCCGGGCTAGGCCCAGCGGCAGCTGCCACAGCCATAGCTCCAACTGCAGCCCACGGGCCTAACTTTTTATATTTTTAAGGTGGATACATGGAGCTACTTGGCTTCTGCTTTCATCACATCATTGAGGAAAGAGGTGGTTGCTTATGGTACCCCTGTTTCTACTGCAACCTGTAATGGATGAGAACCTCCCTGTTGCTGAGAGCAAAACAATGAACTAAGTTGTGCTGTAACACAGCCCTGTGTTGGGGGATTGGGAGTGATCATGCAAACGCTTGCAAATTTGCACAGTGACAGAGACAATTGTTTGGGCAGCTGTTCACTATATGAAAAGGCACCTGACCAAAAGTCAGTTACTGAGCTATCTCAATACTTTCATTTTATTTAAACTTTTGGCAGCAGGGTGCAATTAAAGGAGAGAAAGGAAGCAAAGTGGTAAGCGTAAGATAAGGTACACACATGTGTAACAGAAAATGACAAGACAGGATGACTATTTGTCTCTTGGTTAGATCCTTGGGCTCTATGTCTCCTTCCGCAGAGAACCTCGTTTTCCTTTGTCCAGATTTGCTAGGGTGGATAATCCAGGCGCCTGCTCCCTCATGATGCAAGCCAAAGACATCCCTGGAGCCGCCTCCCGCTGCATCCTTTCCTGCACTGCGCACATGGACACAACTCAGCCGATTAGGTTTCCTCTCAGAACTTTAGTCTTGAGCAAAGGGATTAAAGGGTGAAGTGACTGAAGGTATGCCCTTCCAAAGTGGTACGTGAGCTAATGGTTAAAGTTTGCCAAGCCCATTCAAGCACTTTTTTTTGTAATTTTTATTTATTTATTTTTTTGGCACAGAGTCTTGCTCTGTCGCCCAGGCTGGAGTGCAGTGGAGTGGTCTCGGCTCACTGCAACCTCTGTCTCCCGGCTTCAAAGGAGTCTTCTGCCTCAGCCTCCGCAGTAGCTGGGATTACAGGCATAAGACACCATGCCTGGCTATTTTTTCTTTTTTTTTTGTATTTTTAGTAGAGACAGAGTTTCACCATGTTGGCCAGGCTGGTCTCAAAATCCTGAACTTGTGATTCGCCTGCCTCAGCCTCCCAAAGGGCTGGGATTACAGGTGTGAGCCACCGCGTCCAGCTTCCAAAAGTTTTCAGAAGAGCTCAGAGGTTTTAACCACAGGCACGTCGGAGGAGCATTTTTGAAACACTTTCATGCTTCCTCAATAGGAATGGAAGCCAAACCCCGAATTGATGACTCCTTTGAGGAAGTCGAGAGCTGTAAGGAAAGCCAGGAACAGGGGGAAAGGAGAGATGCGTCCCGAATGATCCTGTGCCAATTCTTTCTGGAATCCTTGATGTGATCTCAGCTGCCCTTTCTATACTTGACACAGTGATTGTGGCACCCACTGGTCTAGCTGTGGTCTAAAAGGAACCCCCAAAGAGAAGGGCACAGTGAGCAGGGGCATCGGCCTGAGTGACAAGGATTTGAGAGGGCAGGTTGGATGGAGGGAGAGGACTGGCCAAATGCCATGTGTCTGGACTTAGACTGCCCGGTTCAAATTGGACTTCACCCTTTTTGACTTCGTGATCTGGTACAAGCTATATGAAAATGCGTTGCTCCTTTTCTAGTCTGTAAAATCACCATGAAATATGCACTAATAACGTGGAGACTACACAGATGAAATGAAAGAAGCTGCATAGAGCAGAGAGCTCAGAGCATGGCCTTCAGGAAGCCCTCAATAACGGTTCATGATGCCATGGTGTCTGTCATCATCCTCTTTATCTTCATCATCACCTTCATAAACTCTTTGTCGTTCTTAGGGAATAGTTTAGAGGGACTGATTCCCTGCTATCATGGGTGAGATGTCTATGAAAAGGACAACCAATGGGGGAGGAAAGCAAAATTTTGAATAAGATTTCTGAGACCCCCAGCACAACCAAGAACAGAAACTCCATAGTCTGCTGAGTGGACAGTTTGCACATTGGTCTCCTCACATCTGCCCACCGCACTCTCCCGTTTGTCCTGAGGAGGAGGAAGGAAAACAAGGCTCCCGATAATCCCAGCACTCGCTTGAAGGAGTCGACTTCCCCTCCACACCTGTGGGTATTTCTAGTCAGATGGGATGAGAGACTGAGAAAAGAAATAAGACACAGAGACAAAGTATAGAGAAACAACAGTGGGCCCAGGAGACCGGTGCTCAGCATACCAAGGACCTGCACCGGCACCAGCCTGTGAGTTCCCTCAGTTTTTATTGATTATTATTTTTATTATTTTAGCAAAAAGGAATGTAGTAGGAGGGCAGAGTGATAAGAAGGAGAAGGTCAGCAACGAACATGTGAGCAATAGAATCTATGTCATAAGGAAGTTCCAGGGAAGCTACTGTGACTGGAGATGCACGTAAGCCAGATTTATGTTTCTCTCCACCCAAACATCTCAGTGGAGTAAAGAATAACAAGGCAGCATTGCTGCAAACATGTCTCGCCTCCCACCATAAGGCGGATTTTCCCACATCTCAGAATTGAACAAGTGTACAATCAGGCTTTATACCGAGACATTCAGTTCCCAGGGGTAGGCAGGAGACAGTGGCCTTCCTCTCTCTCAATGGCAAGAGGCTTTCCTCTTTGACTAATCCACCTCAGCACAGACCCTTTACGGGTGTAGGGCTCGGGGACGGTCAGGTCTTTCTCATCCCACGAGGCCACATTTCAGACTATCACATGGGGAGAAACCTTGGACAATATGCCGCTTTCAAAGGCAGAGGTCCCTGCGGCTTTCCACAGTGTATTGTGCCCCTGGTTTATCGAGAGTAGAGAATGGCGATGACTTTTACCAAGTATACTCCTTGTAAATATTTTGTTAACAAGGCACGTCCTGCACAGCCCTAGATCCCTTAAACCTTGATTTCATACAACACATGTTTTTGTGAGCTTCAGGTCGGGTCAAAGTGGCTGGGGCAAAGCTACACATTAACAACATCTCAGCAAAGCAATTGTTGAAAGTACGGGTCTTTTTCAAAATGGAGTCTCTTATGTCTTTCCTTTCTACACAGACACAGTAACAGTCTGATCTCTCTTTCTTTTGCCTACACTCACTGAACTGCCCTTCCCCTCTGCTGGGCCATGACCACGGAGGACAGGTCCGCTGTACTCCCTGCATGGTGCCCGATGGAGGCTCAGACTCCGTCCTCGAGGCTGGCAAGAAGACAGGGTGAGACACGAGCCTCCTGATACAGGTGACAGGTGTGGAACCCACAGGACTGGACCCTCACACTGCAGGGCTGGAGGCACAGACTATTTACTATTCTGTGGTCTGGGGAGTTCAAGGCACAGAGCTCCTCATTAGCCAGAGTCGCCCAAGTTCCCCAGCCTCTGAGGATTTCCTCATAATAATTCAAGAAGGAGAGGAGAAAAGTGAGTGTCCATAGAGGCTTTGGGGCTCTTCCTCTAATCAGGAGAAAGCTGGTGTGTATTCTTCACTTCTTTCTTTTCTTTGTAAAGATCCAACAGCTATAATTTTCATCTTTTATTATGGGAAAATATACCACATATAAGTATTGAAAATTATAAATATATATTAGATTATATAGAATGGCCGTATAAACATTTACAATTTCCATTCTTTTTCAGTTTACAGTTTAATGACATTAAGTACTTTCACATTGTTTAGCAACCGTCACTGCCATCGTCTCCGGAACAGTTTTATCTTTCAAAATGGAAATTGCACCCATTCACCAAACTCTCCACTCCTCTCTGTCGCCCACCCATGGGGGCCACCTTTCTAGTTTGCAACTCTATGAGTTTAACTACTCTACACATTTGATAGATAAGTGGAATCATACCGTGTTTAATTTGTTTGGTTTGGAGACAGAGTCTTTCTCTGTCGTCCAGGCTGGAGTGCAGTGGTGTGATCTCGGCTCGCTGCAACCTCCACATCGTGGGTTCAAGCGATTCTTGTGTTTCAGTCTCCCGAGTAGCTAGGATTACAGGCGTACGCCACCACGCCCAGCTAATTTTTGTATTTTTAATAAAGACGAGCCTTCACCATATGGGCCAGGCTGGTCTCGAACTCCTGACCTTAAGTCATCCACCTGGCTCAGCCTCCCAAAGGGCTGGGGTTACAGGTGCGAGCCACTGAGCCTGGGCGTGTTTAACCTTTTGGGATTTATTTATTTCACTGATGATAATGTCTTCAAGGTTCATCCATGTTGCGGTCTGCGTCAGAAGTGCCTGTCCTTTTTTTTGTTTGTTTGTTTGACTTTGTTTTGTTTTGCATTTCCATGGAGTCTCACTCTGTCGCCCAGGCTGGAGAGCAGCGGCACAATCTGGGCTCACTGCAACCTCCGCCTCCCAGGTTCCAGCGATTCTTGAGCCTCAGCCTCCCGAGTAGCTGGGACTATAGGCACACGCCACCACGCTCGTCTCATTTTTTGCATTTTCACTACAGACAGGGTTTCACCAAGATGGCCAGGCTTGTCTTGAATTCCTGACCTCAGGTGATCCGCCCACCTCGTTCTTCCAAGACGCTGCGATTACAGGCGTGAGCTGCCGCACCGGCTAAAAGTGCCTGCCTTTTTAAGGCTGGATAGTCTTCCATTATATGAAGGAACTGCAGTGTGCTTTCTCATTCATCTGTCCACGAACCCTTGGGTTGCTTCCACATTTTGGCTGTTGCGAACAATGCTGCTATGAATATGTGTGTACAAATCTGTCTTCCACTCCTGGCTTCTAATTCTTTTTGGTAGGTACCCACAAATGCAACTGCGGGAACATCTGATCATTCTGTTTCTAATTTTACCAGTGCACGCCATACTATTTTCTCCGTTCCTTCACGGTTTTACATTCCCTCTGATCGTATTCGAGCATTCCTATTTCCTTCTAGTCTGACCAATGCTTGTTTGTTTATCATATCCATCCTAATGTGTGGTATCTCATTCTTTGTTTGACTTGCGCTTCCCTATGATTAGTGATTTTGAACATCATTTTAGATGCTTATTGGCCATTGCTATATCTTCTTTAGGAACACGTCTACTCGAGTCTTCTGACCATTGTTGATGGAATGCTTTGGGTTTCTTGTTGTTTAGTTCTAGCTGTTCTTTATATGTGATCTATATCAGCCTCTTTTCAGATATATGATTTGCAAATATTTTTCCTAATCCACGGGTTATCTTTTCACTCAGTTCACAGTGTTTTTCGCTGCACAAAAGTGTCTGTCATTTAGATGTAATCCAAGGAATCTAATTTTCTTTTGTTGCCTATGCTTTTGGTGTCATATCCCAGAGAGCATTGCCCAATCTGATGTCATGAAAGTGTGGCCAATGTTTTCTTTTAGGCGTATGATACTTTTAGCCCTTGGGGTTAGGTCTTTGATCCAGTTTGTGTTAATTTTTGCACCTGGTGTGACATGGCGTCCACCTTCATTCTTCCGCATGTGGAAATCAAGTTTCTCCGACACCATTTCTTGAAAAGGCTGCTTTTCCACCGATGAGTTTTCTTAGCACTCATGTTAAAAATCATTTGAACATATAGGTGAGAAGTTATTTCTGGGCTCAAAAACAAACAAACAACAACCGAGAACAGATAAGGATACAGCATGGGCCGGGCGCGGTCGCTCACGCCTGTAATCCCAGCACTTTGGGAGGCCGAGGCGGGCGGATCACCTGAGGTCAGGAGTTGAAGGCCAGCCTGACCGACAGGGAGAAACCCCCGTGTCTACTAGAAATACAACATTAGCTGGGCGTGCTGGCTCATGCCTGTAATCCCAGCCTCTTGGGAGGTGGAGGCAGGAGAATCGCTTGAACCCAGGAGGCAGAGGTTGCGGTGAGCCAAGATTGCACCATGATACTCCAGCCTGGGCCACAAGAGCGAAATTCCATCTCAAAACAAAAAACGAAAAACAAAAAACCAGCATGATTTCAAGTGTAGAAAGGGAAGAGCTTAAAAACCAGCATAATGAGAAAGGAAGCTTCTTACCAAAGCATCTGAAAATATGCAAGCAATTCTCGTGAATTAAAATGTTCATACCGTACTAACAAACACTAGAACTCACTTATTCTATCTTCCTGTATTTTGGGACCCAGTTGTCCACTTGTCTTCATTCCCCATCCCACCCCTTTTCTTCCTAGCGTCTGCTAACCCCCTTTATACTCTCCACCTTCCTGAGATTCCTTTTGTGTGTAGGTGTGTGTGGGATGGAGTCTCTTTCTGTTGCCCAGGTTGGAGTACACAGGCACAGTCCAGGCTCCCTGCAACCTCCACCTCTCGAGTTCAAGCGCTTCCTGGGCCTCAGCTCTCCGAGTAGCTGAGACTACAGGCACCCATCACCACGCCCGGCTAATTGCTTGTGTTTTCCGTAGAGACGGGGTTTCACCATGTTGGCTAGGCGGGTCTCCAACTCCTGGACTCATGTGATCCGTGCGACTCGGCCTCCCACAGTGCTGGGATTACAGGCCTGAGCCACCACACCTGGCCAAGGTTTCCTTTTTTCTTCCTACATAGAAGTGAGGACACGAAATATTTGTCATTCTGTGCCTGGCTTAATTCATTTAATATACAGACCTGCAATCTCACACATTTCGTCCGCAGCGGAGAGGATTTTCTTCCTTTGTAGGCTGAATAATACTTCATTGGGTGTGTATACCACAGTTTCTTAATTGAAATAAATTTCAAGAGAGCAAGTATTTTTAAAATGTCTTGGAATGTGAAACTTCAGGGATACTGTGCCCATTTTATTCTTTTCTATTTCACATCTTATGTGTATGCAAGTGTATAACAAAGCAGCAATCAATGTGTGTATAAATCTATAACTTCAACAAATGTGAAATGTAAATTCTAAGTCGTGGCAGGGCGGGGTCGCTCATGCCTGTAATCCCAGCACTTTTGGAGGCGGAAGCGGGTGGATCACCTGAGGTCGGGAGTTCAAGACAAGCCTGGCCAAAATGGAGAAACACTGTCTCTACTAACAATAAAAAAATAAATAAATAAATAAAATTAGCCAGGCATGACAGCGCATGCCTGTAATCCCAGCTACTTGGAAGACTGAGGAAGGAGAATTGCTTGAATACAGGAGGCAGAGGTTGCAGTGAGCCGAGACCGTGCCATTGAAATCCAGCCTGGGCAACAAAGGTGAAAATCTGACTCAAAAAAAAAAAAAAAAAAAAAGGAAAACAAAGAAATAGAAAATACGAAATGGTAAGAAAAAACAGCATAATAAACATTTGTATGGTGTTGATAGACAATGCATTTGAAGATAATATTTGAAGAAATCATGTTACAATTAATTTTTGTTCTTACACATTGGAGCTTGACGTCTCTAAAAACTTCGTCATTGGAAACATCTCTGGTGTTTATAAGAAAAAAAAAAATTTACATACTCACACAGGTGCAAGGAAATCCGAATCTTAGGTGTTGAGACCCAGGCCTCATCATTTGTAAGCTCCCCAGGTGATTTGACTCAAAGCCAAGATTGAGGAACGGCGACTGGATCTCTACACATAACCTGCCTAAGTAGATTCTCTAGAAGCAGTTTATAAAGAAATTCCACATGAACTGTGGAAGAGGATATGAATTTGATGTACAGTATGTCCTCACTTAACATCTTTGAAAGTCTCTTGGAAACTTCACCTCGAAGCAAAATTATGTATAGTGAAACCACTTATTTTTCATCAACAGTATAACTACACAACTTTGAACAACCAACGATGTTGGAGGAGCTCCTGTACATTGTTTCCATAAAGTCAGTTTTCAGGGAATTCCAAAGTGAAGTGAGGACTTCGTGTATATAAAAAGATGGTTGTGATTCCACCTGGATGACAGGGTTATTGCTCAGAAACTAAAAGGGGCCGCCTAGGCATAGAGGATTCTCTCATGAGGTTTCTGCTAAACAAAGGATCCCAGAATACTCACCCATTCCAGTTAAAGGCATAACGAAGAAAGCAATATTCACAAAGGAAACGCGGAAAGGAATAAAAGCCATCAAGCCACAAAAATAATGTGACTAAGGGGCAGGATTTGCAGATGTAGAGATTGAATGTGGTTGCCCTTTCTCACCCACACAAGAAAAAGGATGGAACAGATCATGAGATTCGACTGTTCTGCTGTGCAGCCTCCGCAGGGCACTTTGTATGTCCCTGTTTCTCAGGCTGTAGATGAAAATGTTCAGCATGGGGGTGAGCACAGCGTACATCACTGATGCCACCACACCATTCCTGGGGGGTGGTGACACAGCTGAATTCAGGTACATGCCAATGCCTGTTCCGTCAAATCAGGAAACAACTGCTAGGTGAGAGCCACAGGTGGAGAAGGCTTCCTACTTCCCATCTGACGAAGAAATCCTTAGAATGGAGGGGACAATTTTATAGTAAGACAAAAGGATCCCTGAAATGGCAAGAAAACCCAACATAGTACTATCGAAATCTATGAATATGCTATCGATGACGCTGTCAGAACAGGCAAGTTTGAGAAGTTGAGAGGGGTCACAGACAAAATGAGAGATTTCCACATTCTTGATGATGGTGAATTGTAACACAATCCAACTGGGCAGCTGGCAATCCAACAGGCTAAGGAAAAAGGACACCAAAACGAAGAAGACACAGAGGTGAGGATTCACGATGACTGGGTAGTGCAGAGGGCGACAGATGGCTACAAAGCAGTCATAGGCCATCACAGGCAGAAGCATGTCTTCTATACATGCAAAAAGGACCAAGAAAGACATCTGTGTCAGGCAGCCCGCATGAGAGATGACTCTGCTATGTGACTGCATGTCCACAATCATCTTGGGAACCGTGGCCGAGGTGAAACCCATGTCAGCCCAGCACAGGTTGGAGAGGAAGAAGTACATGGGGGTGTGGAGGGGGGAGTCAGAGCTGACAGTCAGCATGCTGAGTAGGTTCCTCAGCACCGTGACCAGATACATGGACAGGGACAGGGAGAGCAAAGCGAGGACCGGCTGCAGTTCTGGATCCTCTGAGAGTCCCAGGAGGAGGAATTCTCAGACACCTGTGAGATTCCGTGGCTCTGTGTGTCTTGGACACCTTGAGAAGGAAAGAGGATTGGAAAAATAAAAGAGAAAAACCAGCCCTTAATGCTGGACGCAAGGAATTCACAGGGAACATTTTCACACTTGCGGACCATACACCGCCAGCAATGTTTCTCAGCTGTGACAATTCCAAAAATCTCAGAATTTTTACGTGGTTTACTTTTTTACTATACAAGTCTTTCTGTACATACTACTTTAGAGAAAATCCACTGAAGAATATTAGAAGACCAAAATATCATATATAACAAATCCGTGATCTCAGTAAAATACGGCCTACTCTTTTCAGAAAAAATACAATGCAATGAAAATGTCCTTCTCTCTTTAAGAAAAAGATCTCAGTCTAATTGAAAGAAATTAAGAAGCCGTGAAATACACTCTATTTTATTCTGACACCGTGCTACAAATTCCTTTGATGTAGAACATGTAAAAGGACGACACAAGAGCTAGGACCCCATTATCTATAAACGAAATCGAAGCTTATAGTTCTCAATCAGAAGACCTTTTAACATGCCTGTTACTTTTCATATTTATTATCATCCTTAGGTTTTCTGACATCATTTCTTCATAAAAGTACACGCACACTCAAATATGGGAGCTGTGTTTCCAAATGAATTGAATATATAACTCTTGACTCAGCACCATGCCTCACACCTGTAATCCCAGCACTTTGGGCGGCCAAGGCTGATGGATCACCTGAGGTCAGGAGTTCCAGGCCAGCCTGGCCAACGGGGTGAAACCCCGTCTCCAGTGAAAATAAAAAAAAATTAGCCGGGTGTGGTGCCGCGTAACCCTAGCTACTCGGGAGGCTGAAGCAGGAGAATCCCTTCGAACCTGGAAGGCAGAGATTGGACACCCCGTGATAGGATTTTTGATATCCTAGGGAGATATTGCTCCTGACAGCAGAGTGGGCGTACACCCTGTGATATTATCTGTAATATCCTAGAAAGATATTGCTCCTAATATCAGGGTGGCGCTACACCCTGTGATATTAATTGTAATGTCCTACAGAGATATGACTCCTAATAATACAGTGGGTGTACAACCTGTGATATTATTCATAATATATTACAGAGATACGACTCCTGCTATCACAGTGAGTGTACACCATGTTTCTACACCCTGTGATCTTATTTGTAACAACTTAGAGGAATATTACAGCTAATATCAAAGTGGGGGTACACCCTGCGATGTTATTTGTTATCTACTAGGTAGATGTTACTCCTAATATCACAGTGAGTGTACATTATGTGTGTAGAGACTGTGAAATTATTCATAATACCCTAGGAAGATATTACTCCTAATATCACAGTGGGTGTACACCCTGTGATATTACTTGTAATCACCTAGGGAGATACGATTCCTAATATTACAGTGGGTGTACACTCTGTGATGTTATTTTAATGTCCTAGGAAGAGATTACTCCTAATATCAAAGTGGATGTACACCATGTGTGTACACTCTGTTATCTAATCCCTAATATCACAGAGAGATATTTCTCCTATTATCACAGTGGGTGTGCACTCTGATATTATTCCTACTATCCTAGAGAGATATTGCTACCAGTATCACAGTGGGTGTACACCCTGTGATATTATTCATAATATCCTAGAGAGATATTACCTCTAATATCACAGTTTCTGTACACCCTGCGGTATTATTCATAATATCCTAGGGAGTTATTATCCCTAACATCACAGAGCATGTACACCATGGGTGGACACCCGGTGATGTTACTGGTAATATCCTAGGGGGATATTACCCTTAATGTCACAGTGGGTGTTCACCATGTGTGTACGCACCGAGATGTTACTCGTAATATCGTAGAGAAAAATTACACCTAAGGTTACAGTGGGTGTACACCATGTGTTTCTGTTGTGTGATGCTACTGGTAATATCTCAGAAAGTTATTAGTCCTATGCCACGGTGGGTGTATGCCATGTGTGTCCACTCTGTGATGTTATTCGTATTATCCTAGGGAGGTAGTTCTCATAACATCGCCGTGGGTGTACATCAGGTATGTACTCCCTGTGGTCTTATTGACTATGTCCTGCGTTGATAGTACTCCTAATATCACCGTGCGTGCGCACCATGTGTGTACATTCTGTGATGGTGTTCGTAGTATCCTAGGGAGATATCACTCCCGATGTCATAGTGGGTGTACAGCCTTGTGATATTCTTGGTAGTATCCTTGGGATGTATTATTACTTCTGTTATCACAGTGGGTGTACACCCTGTGATAGTATTTGTAATATCCTAGGGAAATATCATTGTATACCCTGTGATATTGTTTGGGACATTTGAGGGAGCTATTTCTCTTAAAGTCAGAGTGGGTGTACACCCTGTAATATTCTTCCTAATATCACAGCGGGTGTACACCGTGAGTGATATTTTTTTCTAATATCCAGCGGGGGAGAGGATGATATTGCTTCCAGTATCACAGAAGGTGTACACCCCCCTGTGATATTGTTCCTAATATCCAGGGAAGGAGAGGATGACATTATTCGCAATATCACTGGGGGTGTACCACCTCCCGCCGGGATATTGTTCTTAATATCCGGAGGTGGGGAGAATGATGTTACTCCCAATATCACAGGGGTGTACACCACCCCTGTTTGTAAACACCCCCTGTTGTATTGTTCCAAATGGCCTGTGAAAGACTAAATATGACTCCCATTATCGCGGGGGGTGTTGAGCCCTGATGATACTGTTTTCTAACATCCAGGGAAGGAGAGTATGCTATTACTCCCAAGATCGCAGGGGTTGTACACCCTTTTGTGTTTTTGTGCCCAATATCCAGGAAAATAGAGGATGATATTACTCCCAATATCGAAGTAATTGTACAGCTCCCCTGTGATATGCTTCCTCATATCCAGACAGGAAAAGAATGAGATTACTGCCAACAGCGTAGGGAACGTATACCCGCGCTGTGATATCTTTCTTTCCCAGTATCCAGGTGGGGAGACGATCATATTCCTTCCAATGTCGCAGGGTGTGTACACCCCCTCTGTGATCTCGTTGCTAACATCCAGGTTTGGGGAGGATGACATTACTCCCAATATCGCAGGGGGTGTACACACCCCTGTGAAAATCTTCCTTTATTCAGAGGGAGAGAGGATGATATGACTCCCAGTACCGCAGGGGGTTTACACAGCCCTGTGATACTCTTCCTAATATCCACAGGGAGAGAGGATGATAGTACTCCCAATATCGCAGGGGGTGTACACAACCCTGTGATATTGTTCCTAAGATCCAGAGCGAAAGAGGATGATACGACTCTCAATATCGCAGTTGGCGTACACCCCTCCTGTCCTATTGTTCTGAATACCCTGGGAGGGAGAGGATGAAGTTACGTTGAATATGGCAGGGAATGCACACCCTCCCCCTCTGATACCCTTCCTGATGTCCAGGGGAAGAGAGGAAAATTTTACCCCCAATATCGCAGAGGCAGTACACCCCACCTGTGATGTTGTTCCCAATATGCAAGGGGGGAGAGGATGATACTATTCTCAATATCGCAGGGCTGTTCACATCCCCAGTGACATTTTTCCTAATATCTAGGGGAGAGACAATTGTATGACAGCAAAGGTCGCAGGGTCTCTACGTCCCTTCCTGATATTGTTCCTAATATCCAGGGGGGAAGAGGATGGTATCAAATATGAAAGGGGGTGTACACCCCCCACCCCTACGATATTGTTCTTAATCATCGTGAGGGGAGACGATGATATCACTCCAAGTATCGCAGGGGTTGTTCGCCACCCCCTGTGATATCGTTTCTGATATCCACGGGGGGAGAAAATCATATTACTTCCAATATTGCAGGTGGCGTATACCCCACCTGAAATACGGCACCGAATATCCAAAGAGGGAGAGGATGGTATTAATACCAATATCGAAGTGTCTGTACACGCCCCTTGTGATATGGTTTTTAATATCCAGTGGGCGGGAGGATGATATTAGTGCCAACATGCCAGAGGGTGTACACTACCCCTGTGATATTGTCCCTAACTTCCAGAGGGGAGAGGATGATATCACTCCCAATATCTCAGAAGCTGTACATCCCCTGTGATATTGTTCATCATATCCAGGGAGGCGAAGGATGACATTCCATTGAATTTCACGACAGTACTACACGCACAGTGTGATATTGTTCCTAATATCCGAGAAGGGAGAGGATGATATTATTCCCAATCAAGTAGTGGGTGTACGTTACGCCTGTGTTATTGTCTCTAATATCCGGGGCCGCGGGAGTGGGGGAGAGGATAATATTCCCTCAAATTTAGCAGGTGGTTTGACGCCCCTTGTGGTGTTGTTTTAAATATCTCGCGGGGAAGACAATAGTATTATTTTTGATAGTCCGATTCATCTGCTCCACCTTTCTGGGGCTCTGAGGCCGGGAGGCGCCATGCAGTTTCCATGGGATCCCCAATACCTTTGCCGTCTTCTGTACCAAGGGAGCCTAAAACGCAGGCCCGTTTATCTGAGTCGATCCGTAAGGGCAGTCGAAATCTAGGTATCAGATCTCGAAGAAGCACACGGGTTACTTCACGAGCTTTCTCAGTTGGTGTTGGATAGGCCGCCACCCACCCAGAGTAGGTACGCACGCCCAAGAACTAGTAAATACTTGTTACCTCCACACTTTGGCATCTCTGTGAAGTCTACCTGGAGATCTTCAAAGGGGGCTGCTCCATAAGCTCGTATGCCGGGCGGAACGGCTGGACCTTGCCTCGCATCATGCTGTCGGCAGGTAACACACCGCTGCCTCACCGTTTTGGCAAGGGCTGACAAAGGCGAGATGTAGAAATACCGGCCTAACAACTCTTCCAGTGACTCCTGACCTCGATGGGTGGTTTCTTGCACAGCCAGTACAACTGCAACTCCTAGCAGCTGTGGCACAGCTACGCTCCCATCTGGTAACCGAATCCATCCTTCCTCCATCACTTGTCCTTCCCTCTACCTGGAGAATGTCCTTTTCTTTTTTAGAAGAAGTAGGTCCAAGATCAGGTACTTGAGGGAGCACTGATGCCCAGAAGGGGGCAGATGCTGCTTTTCGAGCCTCTGAGTCAGCGCGGGAATTCCCCAAACCCACCGAGGTGGAAGCTCGCTGGTGTCCTCTGCAATGCCTAACTGCCACCTTGTGGGGTTTCCATACTGCTTCTAATCATTGCAAGGTTTCTTGTTGATATTTTCTGTCTTTTCCCTCAGAGTTCAATAGGCCCTTTTCTTTCTATCACGCTCCATGCACTCGAAGGGTTAAAAAGACACCGAGAATCAGTGTAAATGTTTACAGTCTCACCCTCACTGAGTCCTAAGGCCCGAATTAAAGCAATGAGTTCAGCTTTCTGGGCTGAAGTGGCCTGGGGCAACGATCTGGCTTCAACAAGAGTGTCCAGGGTTACCACTGCATACCCTGCACCTCTCTCTCCTTGGGGGTTGAAGAAGCTGCTCCCATCCACGTATAGTTCCCAGTCTACTGATGCCCAAGTCCGGTCCCGGAGGTCAGGTCTGCCAGAGTCGACTGAGTCCAAGACTTCCACACAATCAGGCTCGACAGGGCTCTCTGATACCGGGAGCAAGGTGGCGGGTGTAGGGTGTTACAAACTTCAATGGTTATACGAGGATTTTCACAGAGCCAAGTTTGGTACTTGGTGAGTCTGGCATTCGGTAGCCGACGATGTCCTTTAGCGTTCATGAAAGTCACCACAGCATGGGGGCCCTTTATGTTCAGGTTTTGCCCAAGAGTCAGCTTATTTGCTTCTTGTTCTAGCAGGGCAGTTGCTGCCAAGGCCCTCAAACAGGGGGCCATCCTTTAGTAGACCCGTCTAGTTGTTTAGAGAGGTAGGCCGCCGGCCTTGGCCGGAGCCCAACCGTTTGGGTTCAAAGTCCAGCTGCCATCTTTTCTCTCTCTGATGCATAGAATGGAAAAGGCTTTGTCAGATCGAGTAGCCCCAGGGCTGGGGCTGCCAGAAGTTTTTCCTTTAACTCATGAAAGACTTGCTGTTGTTGGGATCTGCATTCCAAAGGTTCCCGGTCCCCGCCCCCTTTGGGACCTCATACAAAGGCTTGGCTAATACTGCAAAGTTTGGGATCCACAGTCTACAAAACCCCACAGCTCCTAAGAATTGTCTCACCTGCTTTCTGCTCTTGGGCTCCACTAGATTGCAAATGACCTGCTTTCTTTCTGATCCCGGGCTGCGTTCCGAGCCCTGTCAGATAGTAAATCCCAAGTCACGTACCTGCTGTCGGCAGATCTGAGCTTTCTTCTTGGACATCTTATACCCACAGTCCTCCAGGTGCCGGTGTAGGGCATCTGTTCCCTTGGCACACCCGACTGCCGTGGGGTGTCCCAGCAGAAGGTCATCAACCTACTGGAGCAACACACAGCCTAGGTCTCTGGTGGGAAACTTCTGGAGGTCTCGAGCCAACGCCTCCCCGAAGGTGGTGGGGGAGTTCTTGAACCCTTGGGGAAGCCCGGTCCAAGTGTACTGAGTAGTGACACCTGACTCCGGATCTTCCCACTGAAAGGCAAACAGCCTCTGCCTCTCAGGGGCTAATCTGATAGGAAAGAAAGCATCTTTCAGGTCCAAGCAGGTGAAGCAGCTGTCCTCAGCTGGCAGCAACGCCAACAATGTGGACGGGTTAGGTACTGTTGGATGTCAAGTCAGTGTAGCTTGATGAAGCAAGCGCAAATCCTGTACCGGCCGGTAGTCCTTGGTCCGTGGCTTGGGAACAGGCAGGAGGGGAGTGTTCCATGGAGACTGACAAGGAACAAGAATTGCAACAGTTCTTAGGTGCTTGAGACGGACCTGGATACCTTGAAGAGCTTCTCTGGAGACCGGGTCCTGTTTTTGCCTAACCCGCTGGGCCCCAGTCTTAACTGGCCAATCCCGGAGGGTTGTCTTCTGCCCGTACTCTTGGCCACCGCTTAGCCAGAGCTGGCCTTCTCTCTTGGCCCGGCTCAGTTCAGAAAAGTCTCCATTCCTCCTCTCGGGGGACCATAAGGGTCACAATGACTCCCGTTCCGGGTAACTTTAGCAGCAAAGAGCCGTGCTCTGTCAGAGAGATCGTGGCTCTCAGCTTGCTGAGCAAGTCCCTTCCCCAAAAGGTCAAGGGACAGTCAGGCATGTACCATAACTGATGAATGACTTTATGTCCTCCTACAGTACAAGTCCGAGGCAAGCCTACAGCTTGCTTTGCTGAAACCCCCGTGGCTCCGATGACGTCAATAGTCTTTTTGGATAAGGGGGCGACCGGGGCGGTTACTAGCGAATGTTCAGCACCGCTATCTCCAAGAAAGTCAATGTCTCCACCCCCGACTGTCATTCTGACCAGTGGCTCTTTGGGGACACTTGAGCCCGGTCTCCCTCAGTCCAAGAACCCTCCTGCCGGGTTGAGCAGGGCCCCTTCCTCCTTGTCCGGGGCCTCCTGCTCTGAGTCATCTTGTTTTCTTTTGAGTTGAGGGCATTTGTTCTTCCACCGTCCTATTTCTTTACCATCAGCACACTGGTTACGCTGCAAACTCTGACAGCCAAGCTGAGTTCCTTTCCCAGGGCCCCCCTTCCCTTGCCTCTTTGTGGGGGCCCCTGTGATTGCTGCAGCTAGCAAACAGGTCGGTGTTTCGCCGGGCCTGACCTCCATTGTCTTCGCCGTTTTCCTGACGGCTTACTGCATCCCTGATTACAAACACCTGGCTAGCTATTTCTAGTAATTGTGATGTGTTCATCCCTGCAAGTCCAGCGTGTTTCTGCAGTTTTCTTCTCATGTCTTCTGCGCTTTGACGGACTAAAGCCATGTGAATCATGCGCTGATTTTCAGGGCTATCGGGATGAAAGGGAGTATACATAGCATAGGCCTCACACAGTCTCTGGTAGAATTGTGCCGGACTTTCTTCTTTTCCCTGAATGACCTCAGAGACCTTGTTAACGTTTGTGGCCTTCTGAGCTCCCCTCATTAATCCTTCCAAGAGAGCTTCCCCGTCTCGGTTTAGCCTTTGCATATTCTCTCTTTCATGTGGGTCCAACTGGGGGTCGGTTCCTGGCAACTGGGTCCTTCCATACTCTTTGGGGTTTTGATAATCAGCAGGTGCATGCTCCTCTAGCCACTTAGTTGCTGCTTGGAGGACTCTCCGCCTTTCTTCGCTGTTAAAGAGGAACATGAGCAACTGGTGCCAATCAGCCCAGGTGTGGTTGTGGGTCTGGATAACAGTTTGGAGCAAATCAATTAGGGCTGGCGGCTTTTCGCTATAGGGCGGTGTATTGTTTTTCCAGTTGAGAAGGTCGACGGAGGTGAAGGGCTGGTATCCAAAAACACGCCTCCCCGCCACGTGACCATCCTCATCTATCCCAGTATACCGCTGCTCTCTCAGGGGCATTTGTACCCCCGTTTTGGGTCGTACACGAGCTGCCGAGGAAGGGGTGGAAGGGCGCAATGTGACTTACCGCAATTAATCATCTCAATTATTAATTGACACTAATAATTATCAATATTAATGATTGATAATATAATTTTTAAATCAATACCGATAACAAGGATAATGAATATTCAATAGTTATACTAACGATAACAATAAATGATTAATATTAATGATTAATGACGCCTGATATTAATAGCTGATATTGATCTTATTCGTTAGAAAACAGTAATATTAGCTCCTAATAATTAATATTAATATTAATAATCTGAAAATAATTAGCCATTATTTTTTAATATTAATATCAATATCGGTTATTCATATTTATGTTAAGAATCAATGAGGAATAATTCCTACTACTATTACGCCTAATACCTCAGTGGGTGTACACCCACCGCTGATATTGCTCCTAATGTCCAGGGAGGGAGAAAGCATGATGTTACGTTCAATATCGCACTAGGTGTACACCCAGACGGTGATATTGACCCGAATATAATCTCCAGGGGGTGGAGTATGACGTTACTCCCAATATAGCACTGGCTGTGCATCCACCTGGTGATTTTGCTCCTAATATTCACGGAAGAAGGGAATGCCATTACTCCCAGAATCGCAGGAAGTGTACACGCCCGTGTGAGATGGTCCGTAACAATACTCGAAGGCGGAGGAGGTGATATGACTACACATATGGCAGAAAGTGGACAACCCGCAGGGACATTGTTCCCATGATCCTGGAGGGAAGAGGATGATATTACTTTAAATGTCACAGAAGGTGGACACGCCCCCACTGATATTGTTTCCAATGGCAACGTGGGGGAGGAGGATATGACACGCGATATCTCAGGGAGTAGAAACACCTGTGTGATACCGTTCTTAACATTCAAGGAGGAAGAGGATGATATTACTCCCAATAGAGACGGATGCACACCCTCTGTACATCGTGGGAGTGCACACGTCTGTGAAACAGTTCATAATCTCTCGAGGGGGAGATGATATTACTGACAATATGGTAAACAGGCTGTGAGGCCACCGCGGATCCTAAGAGCCCAGGGGGGCAAGAGGGGCTGGCTCTCAGCCCCCGCCTCGCGGGGGGTGCCTCACCCCCCTGCGAGGGGGGTCCTAAGAGCCCAGGGGGGCAAGAGGGGCTGGCTCTCAGCCCCCGCCTCGCGGGGGGTGCCTCACCCCCCTGCGAGGGGGGTCCTAAGAGCCCAGGGGGGCAAGAGGGGCTGGCTCTCAGCCCCCGCCTCGCGGGGGGTGCCTCACCCCCCTGCGAGGGGGGTCCTAAGAGCCCAGGGGGGCAAGAGGGGCTGGCTCTCAGCCCCCGCCTCGCGGGGGGTGCCTCACCCCCCTGCGAGGGGGGTCCTAAGAGCCCAGGGGGGCAAGAGGGGCTGGCTCTCAGCCCCCGCCTCGCGGGGGGTGCCTCACCCCCCTGCGAGGGGGGTCCTAAGAGCCCAGGGGGGCAAGAGGGGCTGGCTCTCAGCCCCCGCCTCGCGGGGGGTGCCTCACCCCCCTGCGAGGGGGGTCCTAAGAGCCCAGGGGGGCAAGAGGGGCTGGCTCTCAGCCCCCGCCTCGCGGGGGGTGCCTCACCCCCCTGCGAGGGGGGTCCTAAGAGCCCAGGGGGGCAAGAGGGGCTGGCTCTCAGCCCCCGCCTCGCGGGGGGTGCCTCACCCCCCTGCGAGGGGGGTCCTAAGAGCCCAGGGGGGCAAGAGGGGCTGGCTCTCAGCCCCCGCCTCGCGGGGGGTGCCTCACCCCCCTGCGAGGGGGGTCCTAAGAGCCCAGGGGGGCAAGAGGGGCTGGCTCTCAGCCCCCGCCTCGCGGGGGGTGCCTCACCCCCCTGCGAGGGGGGTCCTAAGAGCCCAGGGGGGCAAGAGGGGCTGGCTCTCAGCCCCCGCCTCGCGGGGGGTGCCTCACCCCCCTGCGAGGGGGGTCCTAAGAGCCCAGGGGGGCAAGAGGGGCTGGCTCTCAGCCCCCGCCTCGCGGGGGGTGCCTCACCCCCCTGCGAGGGGGGTCCTAAGAGCCCAGGGGGGCAAGAGGGGCTGGCTCTCAGCCCCCGCCTCGCGGGGGGTGCCTCACCCCCCTGCGAGGGGGGTCCTAAGAGCCCAGGGGGGCAAGAGGGGCTGGCTCTCAGCCCCCGCCTCGCGGGGGGTGCCTCACCCCCCTGCGAGGGGGGTCCTAAGAGCCCAGGGGGGCAAGAGGGGCTGGCTCTCAGCCCCCGCCTCGCGGGGGGTGCCTCACCCCCCTGCGAGGGGGGTCCTAAGAGCCCAGGGGGGCAAGAGGGGCTGGCTCTCAGCCCCCGCCTCGCGGGGGGTGCCTCACCCCCCTGCGAGGGGGGTCCTAAGAGCCCAGGGGGGCAAGAGGGGCTGGCTCTCAGCCCCCGCCTCGCGGGGGGTGCCTCACCCCCCTGCGAGGGGGGTCCTAAGAGCCCAGGGGGGCAAGAGGGGCTGGCTCTCAGCCCCCGCCTCGCGGGGGGTGCCTCACCCCCCTGCGAGGGGGGTCCTAAGAGCCCAGGGGGGCAAGAGGGGCTGGCTCTCAGCCCCCGCCTCGCGGGGGGTGCCTCACCCCCCTGCGAGGGGGGTCCTAAGAGCCCAGGGGGGCAAGAGGGGCTGGCTCTCAGCCCCCGCCTCGCGGGGGGTGCCTCACCCCCCTGCGAGGGGGGTCCTAAGAGCCCAGGGGGGCAAGAGGGGCTGGCTCTCAGCCCCCGCCTCGCGGGGGGTGCCTCACCCCCCTGCGAGGGGGGTCCTAAGAGCCCAGGGGGGCAAGAGGGGCTGGCTCTCAGCCCCCGCCTCGCGGGGGGTGCCTCACCCCCCTGCGAGGGGGGTCCTAAGAGCCCAGGGGGGCAAGAGGGGCTGGCTCTCAGCCCCCGCCTCGCGGGGGGTGCCTCACCCCCCTGCGAGGGGGGTCCTAAGAGCCCAGGGGGGCAAGAGGGGCTGGCTCTCAGCCCCCGCCTCGCGGGGGGTGCCTCACCCCCCTGCGAGGGGGGTCCTAAGAGCCCAGGGGGGCAAGAGGGGCTGGCTCTCAGCCCCCGCCTCGCGGGGGGTGCCTCACCCCCCTGCGAGGGGGGTCCTAAGAGCCCAGGGGGGCAAGAGGGGCTGGCTCTCAGCCCCCGCCTCGCGGGGGGTGCCTCACCCCCCTGCGAGGGGGGTCCTAAGAGCCCAGGGGGGCAAGAGGGGCTGGCTCTCAGCCCCCGCCTCGCGGGGGGTGCCTCACCCCCCTGCGAGGGGGGTCCTAAGAGCCCAGGGGGGCAAGAGGGGCTGGCTCTCAGCCCCCGCCTCGCGGGGGGTGCCTCACCCCCCTGCGAGGGGGGTCCTAAGAGCCCAGGGGGGCAAGAGGGGCTGGCTCTCAGCCCCCGCCTCGCGGGGGGTGCCTCACCCCCCTGCGAGGGGGGTCCTAAGAGCCCAGGGGGGCAAGAGGGGCTGGCTCTCAGCCCCCGCCTCGCGGGGGGTGCCTCACCCCCCTGCGAGGGGGGTCCTAAGAGCCCAGGGGGGCAAGAGGGGCTGGCTCTCAGCCCCCGCCTCGCGGGGGGTGCCTCACCCCCCTGCGAGGGGGGTCCTAAGAGCCCAGGGGGGCAAGAGGGGCTGGCTCTCAGCCCCCGCCTCGCGGGGGGTGCCTCACCCCCCTGCGAGGGGGGTCCTAAGAGCCCAGGGGGGCAAGAGGGGCTGGCTCTCAGCCCCCGCCTCGCGGGGGGTGCCTCACCCCCCTGCGAGGGGGGTCCTAAGAGCCCAGGGGGGCAAGAGGGGCTGGCTCTCAGCCCCCGCCTCGCGGGGGGTGCCTCACCCCCCTGCGAGGGGGGTCCTAAGAGCCCAGGGGGGCAAGAGGGGCTGGCTCTCAGCCCCCGCCTCGCGGGGGGTGCCTCACCCCCCTGCGAGGGGGGTCCTAAGAGCCCAGGGGGGCAAGAGGGGCTGGCTCTCAGCCCCCGCCTCGCGGGGGGTGCCTCACCCCCCTGCGAGGGGGGTCCTAAGAGCCCAGGGGGGCAAGAGGGGCTGGCTCTCAGCCCCCGCCTCGCGGGGGGTGCCTCACCCCCCTGCGAGGGGGGTCCTAAGAGCCCAGGGGGGCAAGAGGGGCTGGCTCTCAGCCCCCGCCTCGCGGGGGGTGCCTCACCCCCCTGCGAGGGGGGTCCTAAGAGCCCAGGGGGGCAAGAGGGGCTGGCTCTCAGCCCCCGCCTCGCGGGGGGTGCCTCACCCCCCTGCGAGGGGGGTCCTAAGAGCCCAGGGGGGCAAGAGGGGCTGGCTCTCAGCCCCCGCCTCGCGGGGGGTGCCTCACCCCCCTGCGAGGGGGGTCCTAAGAGCCCAGGGGGGCAAGAGGGGCTGGCTCTCAGCCCCCGCCTCGCGGGGGGTGCCTCACCCCCCTGCGAGGGGGGTCCTAAGAGCCCAGGGGGGCAAGAGGGGCTGGCTCTCAGCCCCCGCCTCGCGGGGGGTGCCTCACCCCCCTGCGAGGGGGGTCCTAAGAGCCCAGGGGGGCAAGAGGGGCTGGCTCTCAGCCCCCGCCTCGCGGGGGGTGCCTCACCCCCCTGCGAGGGGGGTCCTAAGAGCCCAGGGGGGCAAGAGGGGCTGGCTCTCAGCCCCCGCCTCGCGGGGGGTGCCTCACCCCCCTGCGAGGGGGGTCCTAAGAGCCCAGGGGGGCAAGAGGGGCTGGCTCTCAGCCCCCGCCTCGCGGGGGGTGCCTCACCCCCCTGCGAGGGGGGTCCTAAGAGCCCAGGGGGGCAAGAGGGGCTGGCTCTCAGCCCCCGCCTCGCGGGGGGTGCCTCACCCCCCTGCGAGGGGGGTCCTAAGAGCCCAGGGGGGCAAGAGGGGCTGGCTCTCAGCCCCCGCCTCGCGGGGGGTGCCTCACCCCCCTGCGAGGGGGGTCCTAAGAGCCCAGGGGGGCAAGAGGGGCTGGCTCTCAGCCCCCGCCTCGCGGGGGGTGCCTCACCCCCCTGCGAGGGGGGTCCTAAGAGCCCAGGGGGGCAAGAGGGGCTGGCTCTCAGCCCCCGCCTCGCGGGGGGTGCCTCACCCCCCTGCGAGGGGGGTCCTAAGAGCCCAGGGGGGCAAGAGGGGCTGGCTCTCAGCCCCCGCCTCGCGGGGGGTGCCTCACCCCCCTGCGAGGGGGGTCCTAAGAGCCCAGGGGGGCAAGAGGGGCTGGCTCTCAGCCCCCGCCTCGCGGGGGGTGCCTCACCCCCCTGCGAGGGGGGTCCTAAGAGCCCAGGGGGGCAAGAGGGGCTGGCTCTCAGCCCCCGCCTCGCGGGGGGTGCCTCACCCCCCTGCGAGGGGGGTCCTAAGAGCCCAGGGGGGCAAGAGGGGCTGGCTCTCAGCCCCCGCCTCGCGGGGGGTGCCTCACCCCCCTGCGAGGGGGGTCCTAAGAGCCCAGGGGGGCAAGAGGGGCTGGCTCTCAGCCCCCGCCTCGCGGGGGGTGCCTCACCCCCCTGCGAGGGGGGTCCTAAGAGCCCAGGGGGGCAAGAGGGGCTGGCTCTCAGCCCCCGCCTCGCGGGGGGTGCCTCACCCCCCTGCGAGGGGGGTCCTAAGAGCCCAGGGGGGCAAGAGGGGCTGGCTCTCAGCCCCCGCCTCGCGGGGGGTGCCTCACCCCCCTGCGAGGGGGGTCCTAAGAGCCCAGGGGGGCAAGAGGGGCTGGCTCTCAGCCCCCGCCTCGCGGGGGGTGCCTCACCCCCCTGCGAGGGGGGTCCTAAGAGCCCAGGGGGGCAAGAGGGGCTGGCTCTCAGCCCCCGCCTCGCGGGGGGTGCCTCACCCCCCTGCGAGGGGGGTCCTAAGAGCCCAGGGGGGCAAGAGGGGCTGGCTCTCAGCCCCCGCCTCGCGGGGGGTGCCTCACCCCCCTGCGAGGGGGGTCCTAAGAGCCCAGGGGGGCAAGAGGGGCTGGCTCTCAGCCCCCGCCTCGCGGGGGGTGCCTCACCCCCCTGCGAGGGGGGTCCTAAGAGCCCAGGGGGGCAAGAGGGGCTGGCTCTCAGCCCCCGCCTC
Source organism: Pongo abelii (assembly GCF_028885655.2). Taxonomy (NCBI): domain Eukaryota; kingdom Metazoa; phylum Chordata; class Mammalia; order Primates; family Hominidae; genus Pongo; species Pongo abelii. Next base: position 5,451,858 of record NC_072003.2, read on the forward strand.
GCGGGGGGTGCCTCACCCCCCTGCGAGGGGGGTCCTAAGAGCCCAGGGGGGCAAGAGGGGCTGGCTCTCAGCCCCCGCCTCGCGGGGGGTGCCTCACCCCCCTGCGAGGGGGGTCCTAAGAGCCCAGGGGGGCAAGAGGGGCTGGCTCTCAGCCCCCGCCTCGCGGGGGGTGCCTCACCCCCCTGCGAGGGGGGTCCTAAGAGCCCAGGGGGGCAAGAGGGGCTGGCTCTCAGCCCCCGCCTCGCGGGGGGTGCCTCACCCCCCTGCGAGGGGGGTCCTAAGAGCCCAGGGGGGCAAGAGGGGCTGGCTCTCAGCCCCCGCCTCGCGGGGGGTGCCTCACCCCCCTGCGAGGGGGGTCCTAAGAGCCCAGGGGGGCAAGAGGGGCTGGCTCTCAGCCCCCGCCTCGCGGGGGGTGCCTCACCCCCCTGCGAGGGGGGTCCTAAGAGCCCAGGGGGCAAGAGGGGCTGGCTCTCAGCCCCCGCCTCGCGGGGGGTGCCTCACCCCCCTGCGAGGGGGGTCCTAAGAGCCCAGGGGGGCAAGAGGGGCTGGCTCTCAGCCCCCGCCTCGCGGGGGGGTGCCTCACCCCCCTGCGAGGGGGGTCCTAAGAGCCCAGGGGGGCAAGAGGGGCTGGCTCTCAGCCCCCGCCTCGCGGGGGGTGCCTCACCCCCCTGCGAGGGGGGTCCTAAGAGCCCAGGGGGGCAAGAGGGGCTGGCTCTCAGCCCCCGCCTCGCGGGGGGTGCCTCACCCCCCTGCGAGGGGGGGTCCTAAGAGCCCAGGGGGGCAAGAGGGGCTGGCTCTCAGCCCCCGCCTCGCGGGGGGTGCCTCACCCCCCTGCGAGGGGGGTCCTAAGAGCCCAGGGGGGCAAGAGGGGCTGGCTCTCAGCCCCCGCCTCGCGGGGGGTGCCTCACCCCCCTGCGAGGGGGGTCCTAAGAGCCCAGGGGGGCAAGAGGGGCTGGCTCTCAGCCCCCGCCTCGCGGGGGGTGCCTCACCCCCCTGCGAGGGGGGTCCTAAGAGCCCAGGGGGGCAAGAGGGGCTGGCTCTCAGCCCCCGCCTCGCGGGGGTGCCTCACCCCCCTGCGAGGGGGGTCCTAAGAGCCCAGGGGGGCAAGAGGGGCTGGCTCTCAGCCCCCGCCTCGCGGGGGGTGCCTCACCCCCCTGCGAGGGGGGTCCTAAGAGCCCAGGGGGGCAAGAGGGGCTGGCTCTCAGCCCCCGCCTCGCGGGGGGTGCCTCACCCCCCTGCGAGGGGGGTCCTAAGAGCCCAGGGGGGCAAGAGGGGCTGGCTCTCAGCCCCCGCCTCGCGGGGGGTGCCTCACCCCCCTGCGAGGGGGGTCCTAAGAGCCCAGGGGGGCAAGAGGGGCTGGCTCTCAGCCCCCGCCTCGCGGGGGGTGCCTCACCCCCCTGCGAGGGGGGTCCTAAGAGCCCAGGGGGGCAAGAGGGGCTGGCTCTCAGCCCCCGCCTCGCGGGGGGTGCCTCACCCCCCTGCGAGGGGGGTCCTAAGAGCCCAGGGGGGCAAGAGGGGCTGGCTCTCAGCCCCCGCCTCGCGGGGGGTGCCTCACCCCCCTGCGAGGGGGGTCCTAAGAGCCCAGGGGGGCAAGAGGGGCTGGCTCTCAGCCCCCGCCTCGCGGGGGGTGCCTCACCCCCCTGCGAGGGGGGTCCTAAGAGCCCAGGGGGGCAAGAGGGGCTGGCTCTCAGCCCCCGCCTCGCGGGGGGTGCCTCACCCCCCTGCGAGGGGGGTCCTAAGAGCCCAGGGGGGCAAGAGGGGCTGGCTCTCAGCCCCCGCCTCGCGGGGGGTGCCTCACCCCCTGCGAGGGGGGTCCTAAGAGCCCAGGGGGGCAAGAGGGGCTGGCTCTCAGCCCCCGCCTCGCGGGGGGTGCCTCACCCCCCTGCGAGGGGGGTCCTAAGAGCCCAGGGGGGCAAGAGGGGCTGGCTCTCAGCCCCCGCCTCGCGGGGGGTGCCTCACCCCCCTGCGAGGGGGGTCCTAAGAGCCCAGGGGGGCAAGAGGGGCTGGCTCTCAGCCCCCGCCTCGCGGGGGTGCCTCACCCCCCTGCGAGGGGGGTCCTAAGAGCCCAGGGGGGCAAGAGGGGCTGGCTCTCAGCCCCCGCCTCGCGGGGGGTGCCTCACCCCCCTGCGAGGGGGGTCCTAAGAGCCCAGGGGGGCAAGAGGGGCTGGCTCTCAGCCCCCGCCTCGCGGGGGGTGCCTCACCCCCCTGCGAGGGGGGTCCTAAGAGCCCAGGGGGGCAAGAGGGGCTGGCTCTCAGCCCCCGCCTCGCGGGGGGTGCCTCACCCCCCTGCGAGGGGGGTCCTAAGAGCCCAGGGGGGCAAGAGGGGCTGGCTCTCAGCCCCCGCCTCGCGGGGGTGCCTCACCCCCCTGCGAGGGGGGTCCTAAGAGCCCAGGGGGCAAGAGGGGCTGGCTCTCAGCCCCCGCCTCGCGGGGGGTGCCTCACCCCCCTGCGAGGGGGGTCCTAAGAGCCCAGGGGGGCAAGAGGGGCTGGCTCTCAGCCCCCGCCTCGCGGGGGGTGCCTCACCCCCCTGCGAGGGGGGTCCTAAGAGCCCAGGGGGGCAAGAGGGCTGGCTCTCAGCCCCCGCCTCGCGGGGGGTGCCTCACCCCCCTGCGAGGGGGGTCCTAAGAGCCCAGGGGGGCAAGAGGGGCTGGCTCTCAGCCCCCGCCTCGCGGGGGGTGCTCACCCCCCTGCGAGGGGGGTCCTAAGAGCCCAGGGGGGCAAGAGGGGCTGGCTCTCAGCCCCCGCCTCGCGGGGGGTGCCTCACCCCCCTGCGAGGGGGGTCCTAAGAGCCCAGGGGGGGCAAGAGGGGCTGGCTCTCAGCCCCCGCCTCGCGGGGGGTGC